>NC_035448.2:55570047-55874742 GCF_002127325.2 Helianthus annuus | reverse complement strand
AGTGCCTTCACGTCGTGTCTTCATTCCGAAGCTTGTCATCGAACATGTTCTCCTTGCCTTTAGCATCTGCACATGCAAGAAATCTAAACGCATAATGAGAACAACCGCTTGGAATATAGTCAAATTAAACAAACGAGACATATGAGATCAATTCTCAATCAACCACCGACCGACAACAGTTTGAATGTTTAGAAAATAATCAATTTTAATCCTTTAACTTTCAAAACTCGTTATCTTCGAACATTTATGAAGATGCAATTGTTTTCCGGCATACAACCAGGATTTTGGGTAAGATAGATTTGAGTTCCAACATCGGTCAATCAAAAATACACTAGAAGCAAAATCTTTTTGGATTTTAGAAAGTTTATATTAAAACACACCTAAAGTCTTTTTGGAATTTTCATTTTTCAAAAGTAAAGACGGAAAACAATAAGTAAATATATACAAAGATGCAGCTGAAAACAGTAAATAAATATTTACAGACATTCTTTTTGCGAGTTTCGAGGGTAAGAGAATCATATCAGTGTACGGTCATGTCAAAACGCTCTTGTTGTTCTTTTAGTTAACATTTAGAAAAGCATCCTATAACGATTATCGGTATTGTTGTCCACATAAGCTCAACTTATCAAATGTAATCATGGCGAGGGGATACGTTAAGGTATGATTTATACTTACCGACCGGTGTTCATCCACACACGACATATTTCCGTATCAAGGTATGCACGAGGGTTCATCTTACCGGTGAGTATACCAATTATCATCTGTTTGACCGTATAAAAGATGTGAGAAGCTCACTTATTTTGATTGAAAACAAGCCCTATCTGATAGAATCACTTATTGATGAGGAACTTGATTTTCATATGCATGAGGGCACAGGAGCAAGTCCGTGAACAGGTCAGTACTTTCGTACAGCAGAGAGACGAACTTGACTCCCGGATAAATGTGATATTTTATCACTTATTTGTTTGGACATGTGATTGTTGATCACTTATTGAGGTCGAATGCAGTATGTACACGTATGTATAGTATCATGGAAGATCTAGACTTGCGTCCCCGTTTTTTTTTTTCGGTAAAAGATACAACCATGATACCCAGATGATAAGCAGCATAAAGACCGAATATCTCAAAACCTCGGCAATCTATCAAACGAAATTTCGGTACCAAGACCATATGCCAATGAATGGTTCCCACCTGGTCATCAGTCGATTAAGGATTTATATCGCCCTGCACACTTTAAAATGATTGTGAGCCTACCTATAAATCTTTTATAGAGCTGCTTAACATTTTTCATTTTAAGTTCAGTTTGAAGAGGTTTGGACAGACCACTGATGTACTATCATTTTCTCTTTTTCTCGCCAGGAAACTCATTTTTGTTTTTCTATTGTTTTTGTGTTTTTGAAATTTTTCGATGTTTTTGGATTTTTAAAATTTGGATTTACTCCCCCTAAAATCAACAAACTATGATAAGTTAAGAAAACACAAACAAATATTTACAAAAATGATTTTCCGATGTCGGTTAACTCATGTTTTACCTTAATGCCGTTTACCAAAATTAATTTTAATCAGAATTGATTTATCGAATTTTGGAAAAATCAGTTGGCATGTCGGTAATCGGTGTGGACCATGACAACATTGACGAGTTTCATAGTGAAACAATCACGTGTGAGGTGATATTTAAGATCAACGTGTCTGGCCAAAGAGTGCTGTACGAGATGATAATAATTCATAAAGCAACTTAAATATCGACAAGTATAGGAGAGATTAGAAATTTAAAACCGTGTCCTGCAACTGCTTCGTGCATTGCAAGGAATCTGAGTGCTCTCCCAAACTGGATATCCACCCGGTGTGGACTTCAAAGTCGATTTTTACAGCTACTGAGAAATCTCTTCACAGCAACAAGATCAGAAACCTCCGGGTCCGGCTGGTCTTCCATATTGCACCAGCGAAGGTCTTTGTCTTTCTCTTGAGAAGAAGTAGTGTGCGGTTGTTCAATCCACGCCAAGGCATCCGCACACCCGGTTGGTTTGTTCAACAAACACATTTTCTTCAATTACACCGCGAAGAAATGTACACTGCACGTTCATCTTGTTGATTTTGAACTTCAGACGTGCTGCAGGTGCGTACATTTTGATTTGAATCTATCCCGGGGACCCGATCAAAGCCTTTAACAATCACACTTTTGGAATGATTTTTCATTTTGTCGAAGTTATCAATTTCTTTCAACAGACAACTTTGTTTCCCCTTTCTTTTTCTCTCCATCAAAGGCAACAATTTCTTCTATCGCCTATCTTGTGCAAGGACGCTCCACTATCAACAATCCTATGACTATCGAAAGTTCCTCCTAGAACTTCCTACACACTCACTCAGAGATTAATTGGAGAGGGGGACCCAAGCCTTCATAGACTTGGGTTGCCCCTGAGAATCAAGAAGTGTAATTTCAATTTCCTGATGATTTTCAAACACAGCACCTTCCCCTGAACTTTCACCCGTTTTAGGTTTCCAAGTTTGTTTTTGTTTACCAGATTGTGTATTATGTACAGTTCTGGTTTTAATGGTTGTGACAAACTAGGTTTCCTTTTAACCGTTTTGACTTCAGATTTTAAAGCCTTTTCAACAGCTTTGATGTTATGACGACGTTGTTTCGTTTCTTGTTCCTTAACAGTTCTTTTATCATGTTTTGTTCCTTAACAGCAGACACACTTTCCTTGTCATTCTTGACATCTTTGACAGGATCTATCACTTGCTTGGCAACAGGTTGCACGGCAGGAGTAGGAGGATCACAAAGAATATGATTCTCTATTGGAATTTCTACTCCTTTCGTCTCATCAAGTGATTCATCCTGGTCACTTACATCTGATTCATCATCTGAAGAATCATAGTCCTCAATGGTTGGAGGACTTTGATTTGAAGCACATGATGACTTTTCTTTGTTATCAGATGAGCCCTCCGATGAATTGTCCGGTTTGAACCCTAGGCCAGTAGTAACTTCCTCATAATCAAGAGGCACACTGGGTTCATACCGAGGCATATCCTCTTCATCGGGCATTTTGGTATAGTTGTGTCTCAAAGGAGGTGGACACACCTTATACCCTATGCCTTTTCTTTTCCCTTTTTGCTGTTGAACGTCAATGATGTGATCAAGCACAAATCGGGAGTTAGAATAACTCTCCAATTTTTGCTTGATAGCATCATGCTCGCATTTGGCAATGGCTAGTTCCTTTTTAGTTTCCTCAATGATGTTAATGTAATCATTAATACTAACTTGTTTATGATAAACAACTTTGTTCACTTCGGAAACACTTTTCTTTAAGGTTTCAATTACAGATTTAAATTCCTTTTCGTTTCGAACTAAAGCCATGTTTGCCTCTTTACACTTTGAAAGCTCAATCACTAAACTCTGATTGTGACTATGAACCGTTTCAGATTCACGTTTCAATTTAGCACATTCAAGTTTTCATATCAGCACAATCACTACATATGCTAGAAGTTTCTGATTTTACCTGACTTGTAAAAACTGTGACATTAGCCATAAAGGCAGTTTGACAAGAAAAAGATCCATCTTCAGTGAGAATCTTCTCCATTTCTTCTGATGTAACATCAGCTTTCTTGTTCATGTCAGATTTCTCATTAGCATCATTCGACAAATTATCAGCTTCAGAATCCATTCCCTCATTCATGTCCGATTCTGAACTGTAATCACTCACACCTGAGCCATCTTCATCAGTACTGCCACTATATCCTGAACTGTCATCATTTCCCAAAGATTCACCATCATTGACATTCTTGACAATTTCAGCGTAAAACGCAGTTCTTGTTTGATCACAGTTTCCCAACTGTATGGCCGGACCACAATCGACACTTGGATTGAATTGAGGTTGTGTTGTGGAAACTTGAGGTTGAGGTTGGGCTTGAGGAATGGAATTCATTAAATATGCGGCCATGATGTGGAGGGGGTCGAGGTATGGAATTCGCTAAATATTCGGGCATCGAAGTCTGATTTTGAGCTGGTCGTGGGTCCGTACTCCAATCCCATGGGCTCGTACAACTCATGATTGGTGTATAAAAGTGATAACTTTATGATGAAACTAAACTTCAAGTGATGAAACCGTTAACTGTTAATCGTCTAATACTTATACTTGACAAAACTTGATTAACGAAGAAGCTTGATTATTTGGTGAAACCCCTATGTGATGTAACCTTTGACTAAACTTGATAAGTAATGATTTGATTGGACCGATACATGCAATCTGATTAAAAAAAAACGGCCCAGCTCAAAAAAAAATCGGCCCAGCACATGCGACGAAGCCTGGTTACTTTTTGGGCGAAACTTTGTTTAATAAACAATGTTGGCAAAACTTGACTTATATGATAAATGAGGAAACTTACATAAACGACAAAACAAAGATGGTCTTATCCTTTAAGCTTTCACATGCAAATGTCAGATAAAGCTATTGGACCTTTCAATGCTAATCATGAATGTAGATACCATAAATGCTTTCAAGGAAAAAAATCATGTGAACCGACTAAAATGAGATCTCATTGGACCAATGAAATTGAGATATCATGTGACGTAACTCTGGAATGACAAATGAGTTCGACGAAAGTCAATATGGCGACGAAACTGAATTAAGATTTAGATCGACGAAACTGTTTGATTAAGGCAACGAAACACAATTTTAATTGATTATAATAATGATAACGACGAAAATGAATGATGATATAGATCTCGATGAAAGTGATTTTATAAGTAGGATTACGAAACAGCAATTGAAGGTTGACGAAACTGGTTGTGCTTTTGGGGATAAGATCAAGGAGAGTAAGTGAGATCTTTTGAAGGAAGCCTTATCCTTTTGTCTGATAACAATGCACCATATTTCAACTTACACCATACTCTTACCACAATTATCAAAATAATAGGCCACAAATTTCAAACCATCCTACTGTTGATGGTTCATTTTTCAACAACACATCATTTGAAGTACACAATATTAAAACAACAACAATATTATAATCAAAATCACTTTAGTAAATATTTCAACAAAGATCAAACACTGAACTTTATCAAGAACACAATGAAGATTTGATGAACACTTTGAATATTCTGGTGACCGATAAATTTTCGAACAACAATTTTTGCTAAAACTTTCAATAAAAACCCAAATGCTAACATGTAAACACTCAAACAAACAAGGTTTTTGAACAAACTTTTAGCAAAACAACAAGATAAACACTGATTTTAGTAAATTTTTCAGAAAATATATAAACTTTCAAGAACACTTTTTCAGAAAATCATAAACAATCAGGTTCAAACTTGATAAAAACCGAACTATTTTTGGTTTTAAACAAGGAAAAGAGCCAAAGCTCTGATACCAATTGTAGGTCCCGTTTTTCTGGTAGATCGATAACGTAAACCTAACCTTGTTTATCACAAACACGGTAAGGGGTGCGGAATCCCCGTGACGGTGCAAACCAAACAAAGTGTAAAAGAAGAACACGCGTAACCAAAAGATTCAATATCTATTGATTAGGGATGAGAACGATACAAACATATACAAACAATGTTTAATGACTCTCTCTCAATGTCTCACACAGCTCTCGTCTCGTCCAAGTTTCACACAGAAACTATGAGAGCTATTTATACTAAAACAGACACAGACATGACGAAACGCAAAGATGGCACGGCGAAACAACAAAGTCGACAAAACACATTCTGTTTCGTCGTTTCTAATTTGAGCCCAAATGAAAGTCAAAGGCCCAAGACAAGTTTCGGCCCACATGATTGGAATTACGGCCCAGAACATGTTTCTGATTAAATCTTTCATTTAGTCAACATAGAACAAAGGTTGTGACATCACCATGACATCACAATGATGATGTCATGGTGATGTGTAAACGGGAATGGGTTTGTGGCGCTCCGTGCTTCGCGTGTCGAACTCTGGGGCGCACGACGGAGGAATGTCGTGACGTCCGGCTTATCAACACTCAATCTAAGAGCTGGGACAATCTCATCTTTTTTTACCTAACCTCCAAATCTCATTATTCAACAGCTCCTTCCACTCTTCTTCTTCATTTTTTGTTCTTAATAACCTTCCAAGTACTGTTAAAGCCAAAGGTAAGCCATCACATTTTTCCACAATGCCTTCACCATATTGTTTTAAAACTGGATGTGAATCAAAGTTATCTGCACCCAACGCATGTTGGGCAAATAAGGAAACAGCATCATCATGTGACAGAGTCTGCACATGGTTTAGATGAACATAACCCAGCTTTGTGAGCAATTGCACCTTTCGAGTTGTCATTATAATTTTACTTCCAGCGGCACACTCTTTAAATGGGCTCACTAGGGTCTGCCAATCCTCATGACTTTCACTCCAAACATCATCTAATACTATCAAGAATCTTTTATCTTTAAGTTGATTTTTTAGAGCTACTTGAAGGAGATTTTGATCTGTGAATTCGTTGCCTTCCCCTTTCACAGATTGTAAGATAACTTTACTTATATTAAAGATATCAAACTGATCTGAGACACTAACCCAAGCCTTGAGTTCAAAGTGCTTCTTAACTTCCGCATCATCATACAAAATTCTTGCTAGAGTGGTTTTCCCTAACCCACCCATACCAACTATGGGCACGATGCTAAAGTTCTGAGTACATGACCCATTCTCAAATAGCTTCGCTAGCAATTCCTTTATTTCCTCCTGCCTTCCAACAATACAAGATGTATCTAACAAAGAGATCTTATAAAGTCTTTTAGGTTTTTCATCTTTTAGATTAATCAAACCTAGACGATCCTTCTCCTTTTCTAGATCTTCAAATTTGGCAGTTATATAATCTAACTTAGGATGCATCCTTTGACTTAGTGATAAATTTGTGAAACTAGCTGGGATGAGCTTTCTTACCTTGCTGGTCATGGCTCCAGATTCCTGATTGAGCTTCCGACGCGTATCTTCGGTTGCCAAATCATCAAGCACGTCATCTACATCGTAAGCCAAGTGTTGGAGATCATTCAGCCACTGTTTAACACCTTCATCAGTTGTTTCCTTCTGAGAAGCATCATTAAGCAGAGACTGGATCTTTATCAATGTGGTTTCTAGTTTCTTCAGCTCTGAATGAATTCCTTTGGACCGATCGTATGTCTTGAAGGCTTTAGAGGCCAGGGTTTTCAAAACGGCTTTCAGGATTTCAGAGGCAATGGTTTCAGCCATTGTTAATTAGTTTGTGGTGATTGGTGATGGAGGAAACTCTGTATAACAAGAAAATTTGTGAATGAATTAGATCTGATCGGTAACCTGTAGACTAAATAGATCTGATCTGTAACAGTTGCCAAAATGCATCTGATCTGTAATCCACGATGAATAAACTTTAATTTGCAATAATTGTCTTAATGAATTGTTAATTCCAAGTGACCTTGTTTCACACTACTTATTATTAATGGGCTGAATTCGGATTTAACAACTAGGGAACTAATCTTATCTGGCCCATTACTTAATGGATCGTGCTCTAATTCAAAACCAAACTTATGTTATGTTGTGCAACGGTTCAGAGCCAGACCGAATCGAACCAAACTGGGATCGAACCGGAACTTTTTAATTCTAAATATAAGAACCGGAACCGAACCGACCGTATTCTAACGGTTCCGGTTCGGTTCGGAACCGGGTTAAATGGTTCTTTCCTAAATGGTTCTTGCCAGAACCGGTTGTCAATTAAATCGTAAAACTAACAACAAAATGAAAAACAATTAAAACAATAAACTGTTTAAAACATACACCGAAGAGTTGCAACATCCAAAATTCAAACTAATCAGAGTAAAAGTAGCAACAATAAAATGTTTTAAACCGACCGTATACAATGTGAAAAAACAAAAGTTAACTAAAGACTTTTAGTTAACCATCACAAAAACTTTATTTAAACATTATGTCGAAACTATTTTTATATTTGTTAATACTAGATACATTTTTAAATATAACATCTAAAGTTTAAATGAATTAATAGGGTTTTAAAATATATATACTATTTAAATTTAAACCTAAACCGGTTCTCGCGGTTCTTTAGACAAAATCGTCAGTTATAACCGGAACCGAACCGGGAACCGTTTTCTCCCAAACTTAAGAACCGGAACCGGACCCTAAATACAACAATACGGTTTGGATTTGACGGTTCCGGTTTGGTTCCCTGGTTCTGGCGGTTTAGAACCGTAAATTGCTCAGCCCTAGTTATGTTTAACGGAAGTGGGATGGTGAGGTGTATGCGGAAATAAGGAAGAGTTTGTATCCAGAGTTGATCGGTGTGCTCGGTTTGGCTAGGAAAGCGGTTGTGAAAGCTCGGCTTTAGAAGAGGTGGCATGACTAAACCGAAAACTGAATTACAATTCGGTTCGGTTTCAAACACAAAAAGGCGAATTTAACAAGATGGATGTTCATGACTTTGCACGTTATGTCCTTTATCTTCAAAAAAAACTCTATGAAATACTAGGCTAGTTTGTATCCAGATTGTAAAGTGTGTTTGATTTTTTGATGCGACTTTAATTGACAAAAATACTATAAGTTTTCAGTTAGTATTTAACACCTGTTAGCCTTAAGGCTTTAGGATGTTAAAAAATCAAAAGTTAAAACCTTATGTTGTTACTTTAAACTATTAGTACCTAAGTTAGTTACATTTCATAAACCACAAGGACTACGGTGTAATTAACTCTAGTTTGTTAATTAAATGTCATATAGCCCAATATGTATTACAAAATACTCTAAATGAGTATAAGGTTTAAAAATTCCAAACATATACAAACTCATAAATACTTATTTACTAACAGTAATAAATTAATTACACAATATATTTAAGAAATTTATATGAATACTAAAATATAATTATTTATAAAATTTAACAGAAATTGTACCTTCTTTTTCTAAAGTAATAAAAAGAAAAAGAAAAAGAAAGTCAATGATGAAAAAGAGAAAAGTTATTTCTTTTATTATGCCATGTATTATACTCTTTCTTTCTCTTTTTATCTATAACTACACGGGTCGTTTCTTAGAAAACCATGCATAACATATATTGATAGAGAGTAAAAAAAACAATTACTGCAGACTTACAAAATTGATATAAATTAATGATCAATAGCTTTATTCAACAGCAATTCCATTATGTTGAGAGCAAACTACTTTACAAAATTACTTTAATGATATGTTGTTCAAAATCAAAACAGATGTTGACCAAAAGTTAATCAGATGTTGACCAATAGTCAAACAGATGTTGACCTTAAACAGATGTTTGGTTTAACGCCACAGATCTGTTTATGGCCAAACATCTGTTAAATCCAAATATCAGATATAGAAGGCCAAACATCTGTTTAAGGCAAAACATCTGTTTAAGGTGAAACATCTGTTTATGACCAAACATCTGTTTAAGCACAAACATCTGTTTCTTAGAAAACCATGCATAGCCCATATTGACAGAGAGTAAAAAAAATAATTAGTGCAGACTTATAAAATTGATATACACTAATGGTCAATAAGTTTATTCAACAGCAATTCCATTATTTGATAGCAAACTACTGTTGTCTATTAACTTTTAAAAACCTCTGTTGCTTTCCAACAGACTTTACTAAAATAATTTATCCATTATCTCCAACAGAGCTTGCCAGATGGATAGATAGTAAACTGATATGCATGTTAGTCAACCTATGTTAAAAAGGTCAGTCAACAGAAATTACAAAGGTTGGTAAACAGATGTTAAGAGAATAATGTTATTAACAAAGAATTTAGTACTCTCATTAAAAATGAGAGCTGCAAACACGAGTCGTTTCTTAGACAAGCATGCATAAAACATATTAATAGAACATATAGATACGTGCATTGATATTGTACCAAAACGTGTTATCTATTATAGCTAAAAGACAACTATAAACATAGATTATCGGTTAATAATATCAATTACATACAATTTAACTGTTTACCCAAAAAGACAATATAAACTGTTTATAGACATACGTACTTCATAGAATTTGAATACAACTTAAAGTTCAACAAACGTTAACTACAAAAACACAATCACCTGCCTCAACAACTTTCAGCAAAACTAAATCAAGGAATCGGTAGATTTTAGAAATCAGCTTTTCTTTATTCTCTCATCAACATTTCCTGGATTTGCCCTTTGAATTGGAGCCCAAAATCCAAAGAATCAGTATCATCTTCATCCCTATCAAGTTGAAGGTTAAAAAGATCTTGGAGGTGAACTGGATTCAGACCAAGTGCATTCTCCTTTGATATCTTTTCAACACTACCATCAGACTTCATCAAAGTCAATTCATGGGTCTGTTTGTCAGACTTCCACTTTAGTATTTTTGGGTCTGATGGGTTTCTTGGGAGAAGTTTTATTTGAGAGGAGTTTGGCGATTGAGGCCTGCTTGCCAACTTCTGAAGTGTTTGAGCAACTTAAGCTTGAAATTTGAATGAAGCATCATCCAATCTATATCGTAATTGATTTTTTATAGACTCTTTTCTGTGCTCAGCATACCTATTTTCATCTTCCTCATCCATCAGTTGTTGTCTTTTTCTTTGGTTCAAGGCAGCAATGGATACATCTGCTGATGAGAACAGCTTTTTAGATGTAACGGTCTGCCGACGTATAACAGTCGTTCATCTTTGTATACTGGATTTTTAGGAAGGGATGGATCTGTCTTTCTTCGCTCTTCTAACCTACTGTAAGCTAGATCAATAGACTGCTTAGTCCATTTTCCAATATGTCTAGCAGTCCCAACCTTAGCTGCTACAAGTTCTGCCTTCGTTCTCTTATACTTCAACACTTCATCCACTTCAACCTTTTTGTATTGTTTCCAGTTGGGAGCAGATTTTGGCATTTGAGGATCTTTATTCATCTTTTCAATTCTATTAACTTCCTCATTAAGAGCCTTAAGGGGCCAGTCTTTGAAATCAGATCTGTAGGCTTCGTAGGGCTTGGTTTCCATGATAGTGTTCAAGAACTCATTTCTTAATGTCTTTTCTAGCTCAACATTTGGTGACAGATTTGACATATTCTTACTCAGGTCTCTAGCAAAATCTTCCAGCTTCTTGACTTCACCAAGCCAATATTGCATGCGAGCTGATAAATTAATGTCTCCTAGCCCTTTACACTTTTCATTTGCCTTATCTTCTGCTTGCTAGCCCTTTAGCTTCAGATATTCAGAAATATTCTTTGGAGTTTCAAATCCCTGAAGAGATGGGAAGGTTCTTTTCGATGGATCATCCTCTGTGTAAAATTGAGTCATTTCATCTTGAACTGCAAGCAGTTCCAGAGGGAAAGTTACTGCCAATGGGTTGATCTTTGTTGATAAAGGTGGGACTTATGGTTTAGGTGAACTTTGAATGAACGGAGTAGCTGTGACAACTCGTAATTCGAACCTACTTATGTGTAACGTTACATGCTTATGTGAACTATTACGATTATTAAACGTTATGATTTTGTGTTTTGCGTAATGGGATGAATGTATGTATATATTGGCTCAACCGCACAATACGAACCGATCGCACAACACTTACTGGAACGCACAAGGCCATTTGGGCCACACCTTGTAATCGGACCCATAGGGCAGCCGAGTTGGGCTCGGCCCACTTCCCTTATACGCAAACAACACCCATCCTTGGGGTTATTCTCTCATTTGTTACAATTACCTAACACACACACAAGTTCACAAACCCTAGTTCCCTCATCCTCTCTCTCTCGAACCCGACGGCAACCATCCCCTCGAGGCTCTTGACTTGGCCGATTTCCCTTTCTCCTTCTAATCGGTTAGTTCTTGTGTCTATTGATTGTATGTGGTTGATGTTATGATCTATGTGTTTCGCATGATGTTCATGTAATGATGTTGATGTAATTCGGATGTCTTGTAGTAGCCGATTGGATATATATGTTGTTTGGATTTTCGTTAAGTTGTTGTAAATCATAATGTTAAATCAGTGAGTTAGTATTGATAATGATCGACTAGCATAGCTTGTTCATGGGGTGTTACATGATGATATAGAAACTGTTGAATGATAGTCGACTACTAGGGTTGCTCGATGGGTTAAGTATGATGGTTAAAAAGTCAAATGTTATGATACATGTTCATATGAATTGTTGAGATTTTTGTTCATCATTGGATTAGGATTCATATGAAGTTCGTAATGAAAATGCTTGTTTAATCGATAGTGTGCTAATCGGATAGATGGAAACTTGTTGATTGATTATCACAAAATAAGGAAACTGATTAAATTGATTTGCATAAAATTCGGAATATATAAACTAATCGCACAAGGGGTCTTGACCGCACAAGAAGCCCCAAACGCATAAGCTAGTCGGCCGCACAAGATCACACGGACAAGAGAATCGCACAAGACATCTTGGTCAGTCGCACAAGATGTCTCCTGTCGCACAAGCACCCACAGTCGCACAAGGTGCTTTCACTCGCACAAGGGGTTACTGGACCGCACATGTGTAATGTTGTTAACTGTTGGGCCGGGTGAGTAGACCAGGGCTGGATAATAAAGCTGATCGCACAAGGGTAGTTAGTCTGATTTGGGCCGGACAAGCCCAATTACAATCGCACAACCTTACCCGGATCGCACAAGTCACATATGTTATTATTTGGGCCGAATACGCTGTTGGATCACTTATGTTTATTTGGGCTGGGTTTGTTAAATTGTACAACATGATTGGACTAAGTACTATTGGGCTTATGTTGACTGCACAAGTTGAATGCATCGTTTAACAATTAAGTGTTGCCATGATCTAAATGTATTTGTAACGTGCTAACTCTGTGTAACCATACGTGCCTTACTTAAACCAAACCTGACTTGTATGGTAATCCTGTTAGGACGTGTTTGATCACTTTTAATTCAAGTAACTTTGGTATAATCTGCCGAGCAAACCAAGGTGAGTTCATTGCATTTCTCTAGCATGCGTCCCGGTGGTTTGGGACAACTGGTAAACATTTGGAAGGGAAACTCTGGGTAAACAATTACTTGGGTATTGGTTATTGTACATGGGATCGATCATTACCAATGCTTGGTTAGGAGCATTGGGGTTGTTAAGAGGCACACTCCTCGGATACATATGGGCACATTCCCTAGGGTATCTAGCATGAGCAACATCGTAACGCAACATTGAATCGCATTAACATACATCTGGTAACGAAACACGTTAACAAAACCTTGAACTCACCAGCGTAGTCTGACACACTTGTTTGCATGCTTGTAGGTCGTTAACCTTGGAACATGGACTTGCTGTCTGGGAGTGCTGGAGTGGTCATGGATCGAAGCTATTGGATTAATTATAATTGATACCTTGGTTTTGAGTTTATTTTGAAACGATTACTAAACGACTTATCATATGCTTCCGCTACATAACTTTTGTGAATTAATATTGTGTTTGACTTTTAATCTTGGTCATTAATGACATGTTTTATTTAAGTATTTACTATTGGTTCAATGTGATTGGTGGCTCAGACTCTGATGTGTAACACGCCTCGCGGGGTTTCCGCAGGTGGTATTTTGGGGGTGTTACAGTAGCTGATAACGGAATTGGTGCGGGTATATCTTCCTTCTCTTCTTCATACACCATGAATTTTCTCTTTCTTGTGTAAACAAATTTTGGAGAAGGAGGAGTTAGGGAAGAAAAATGTGCCACGACTGTGAGGGTTGATTGTGGTGGAAATTGAAATTGGGTAGAATCAGTGGATTGACTAACAACTGTTGAAACAACCGGTGTCTCAACCGCTGTTGTCTTAACATATGCTGAAACATTTGTTGCATCAGCAATTGTTTCAGTCGAGGTTGGCAATGCTGATGAGGATTTTGTATTCTGCTTTTTGACAGGTGGTTTTTGTGGTGAGAGTTTTGTTTTAGGTGTATCAGAATCTGACTTCTTAGGTTCAGCAGTGGTTTTGAGTTTCGCGGCAGTGGTTGGTTTTTCTGGTGGTGATTCGTTATCTTTCTGTGATTTTCTACTATTTGAAGTTCCAATGTTGAGCACTTCATCTTCCTCTTTTGTATGCTTCCTCTTCTGTTTTCGTTCAATCTCCTTATCTGTCTGTTTGTTAACAGAATCATCAATTCCCTTTTTCTTACCAGTATCAGATTTTCCAGGAGATTTTGCAGAAGTTTGCTTGGCAGCCTTTGGATTTTGTTTTGGATGATCCCTTGGTGTTGGTTTGCCAAAGTTTTTCATGGAATCCTTTTCCCTCTTATCAGCATCATTTTCATCTTCTTTTTCAAACACAGGTGTAGGGGTAGTACCAGTTAACTTTACAATGCATTCTTTTATGCCCTTGATGTCAGCCTGTGTGTCTTTGTATCTTGCTTCAACCATAACTCTAATTAGCTTCATGTGGGAATTAAGTTGAATCTCAGCCAGTTCCCTTTGAGCTGCGAGAATGGGTTGTACTGAATTCCAAAGCTCTTGGCATAACTGCTGATGAGAAGGTCGACTTTTGAAAGCATCCACCAACTGCTTCAATTGATCTTTCATATCAACAACAGTTGTTTCCAAGTTATATATCCTGTTCGTCAAATCCTGGTATTTTAATCCATCACCTAACTTAATAGGATCATCTGAATTCCCAACAGAGGTGGTTGTATCTGCTTTTGAAAGAGGAGGTATCTCCAAATTTTCATTAGCATATGCCCCTTGTTCTTGGTTCTGGGGACTTCCCTCTGCATCAGTAGTTACCTTAGTGGTCTCACCCGTGGTTAACTTGAACTCACCAGTGGATACCTTGATAGACACAACAGTGGTTGCCTTCAAGGGAGTCTGACTGATGAAACTACTGTCCAAATGTAAATCAGTGGATTTGACATTTGTAGTAGTTGCTCCACTTGAAATACCATCAAGAATTTGCTGAAATTCAAGAGGTGTAGCCTCCTCAACTATTTCTGGGTTAGGTAATTGAAACGGTTCAGACATAGCTATTGTTGAAGTTAAACTCTCAGTAAAGTGTTTGTGAGAGGGATAGCTATCACTCTGAATGTCAATAGCTTGAAGCAGTGTTACAAACTTTGGTGGAATGGAAGATGAAGGGATTGATGTCGAAAGAGACATTGCCGCGGGAGAAGGGCTTTTAAGTATACTCTCATATGAGGGTATATCATCATATTGAGGTGTCCCTGTGAATACAACATGTTCCTTTTGTGAGGAATCATGAGGAGTTTGGTTTATGGGTTGAGATCTTTCCACATGTTGTGAGGAAGTAGCAACAGTGGTTTGTAGTGACATCTGTGTTGTCACGGGGTTAACCTCTGGGATCTCATCTTCCAGAAGACCCGTTTTACTGGTTTCGGTGTGCTTTTTGGATTTTGTTTTGGTCTTTTTGAGTTTTGTTGGTGGGGGTTTCACAGCAGTGGTTGTAGTGCTGTGATCACCAAGAGCAGTGGGCTCAATAACAGACGTTTGAGGAGCAGTTGTAGACTCATCTAAAATTTCCCCATTCCCCTTTGCTTCAGTTTTGAAAACATCCGACTCTTTAGCCATAAGGCGAGTAAAAGTTAGACTATTCATTTTAATAGCTTCACCTTTTTCAAAAGCTTTTTGAGAAACATGTTTTTTGCAGGTAGTAGCTTACTAGTCTAGGAAACATAAGAAAACCAGCAGTTTTCGCCTTTTCAATAGCAGCAGCTTTGCCCTTTTTAATAACAGCAGTTTTGCCCTTTTTAATAGCAGCAATTTTGCCCTTTTTAATGTTATTTAAATTTGCAACCAAATCAGCAAACAGTGCTTGGGAGTAGTTAAAATCAGTATTTGTCAAAATTGCATACCCCAATGACTGAATTTTCAAAGGTATTTCGTTAAAAGAAGTAGTTTTATTTGAGAGACAGATTAAGAGAGTATGGAACAGGAATTTCATCGGCGGTGAAAAATTACCTTTAAACATAGTTGCCTTATTCAACTCTCCATCATATCCCCTCCCCTTCAAGTATGTTTGAATCTCATTTTTCGGCAAAGAGGTCTTACCTGCCAAGTCGTATACCTCAAATGTTGTTGATATGGTACTGGGGGTAATAGAAACCGATTCACCTCCGACTTTTGAAGTTATACTTACAGCCACATTGTTTTGTTCTTCAATATTCGCATTAGCCCAAAAAATCGTGAAGCGTCTCTTGGAAAATGGGTGCGTCGGCGGTAAGAATGACCTTATATTTTGATGATGTAAGAATATCAATCATCGATTGACATAAAGTATTATTCTCGGTTTTCTCAAAAATAGCAACGTAGTTATGCGATTTTTCCATCACCAAAGTCATGATCGGAATTGAAAGTTGCGAGAGGTTGACGAATAACTGTTGAAGAAGAAGGTGGAAACCTTACTACTGAATTTTAAACTCCAGACGAAAGTAAAACCTCTGTTTGGGGATGAAACAACGGTTTATAAAGTGAAAAGGTGAATGCTGACGTGTCAGAAGTTAGAAAGATCTGATGGCTAACATCTGTCCACGTCACAACCTCTGCTATGATAATGGTTGACAGTTGTTGCAAAACCACTGTTGGCCAACAACAGATGTTAAGAGAACAGACAATACCCTTCAGCAATATTTGGAAACCACTGTTGGGCAACAACAGATCTTATACAACAATAGTAACTTAGCAGTCCTTTCAACAGACTTTTAATATAAACGAATAAATTGATATTAAATATCAGCAGCCATTTAATGCAAAACATTTAAAAAATAAATTTTCATGTGAAAACTATAAAATTAAATATCAAGAAACTGAAAGGAAAAATTTAAACCTCTGCAATAAAGAAATATAAAAAAAAAATATCTTCATTTAAAGACCAACAATAATCTACATGGCAAACAATGGTAAATCAACAGTTGAGCAATAACAGATGTTCAAAACTGTTGAGCAGTGGTAAATCAACAGCAGTAAAAAACCTCGTCATTTAAAGACGTTGAGCAATAACAAATGTTCAGAATTCTATTGTGTTAATCATTGACAATTCTTTGGAAACTACTGTTGGGAATAACATATGTTCGCACGAGTAGCAACTGTGAGATGCAATAATAGTTGACCAATAACAGCTGTTCAGCACTGTTGATCAATGGTAAATCAACAGCGGTAAAAACGTCTTCATTTAAAGACGCTGAGCAATAACAGATGTTCGGAACTTCTATAAAGTTAATCATTGACAATTCCTTGGAAACTGCTGTTGGGAATAACAGATGTTCGCACCAGTAGCAACTGTGAGATGCAATAACAGTTGACCAATAACAGCTGTTCAGCACTGTTGAGCAGTGGTAAATCAACAGCGGTAATAACGTCTTCATTTAAAGACGTTGAGCAATAACAGATGTTCAGAACTTCTATAAAGTTAATCATTGACAATTCTTTGGAAACTGCTGTTGTAAATAACAGATGTTCGCACCAGTAGCAACTCAACAGTCGTGACAAAAAACAACATTTTATGAGATGAAACAATACCTTTAAACAGTGGATGAATCTTTTGCCAAACAGCTGTTTTGAAGATTTTTTGTCAATTTTTTTCAAAATACCTATTTTTTAAGAATGTTCATGTGACACTCGAGGTTTTTCCGAACGATCACCTTGTAATATTTTGTGTATATATATATATTATTAAATGAAAACGTGATCCTTTGTGCATTTTATGTGTTGTATGTATTATATATGTAGTATAGATATATAATAGAGCCGAGACCACGACCCGAGACCATGACTCGCAACCGGGCGGTTGCGAGTGGGCCACTCGGTCTCGAGTGGGCCGTTGAGCCGAAACCGGTTTGGGCCGAAACCCCCAAGCCCAACCCGAAACATCCCCTTGTATATATATCCCACCTTTCCCCCACTTCTTCCATTTTACACACACAAACACTCCTCAAACTCTCTCAACTAGAAACCCTCAACAACACACCCCAATCCCTTCCTATTTTCGGTTCAAGCAAAGATCCCGGACAAGAAACTCGGTCAAGACTATCACTCGGACATTCCATCTTCTTGGTTCTCTTTTCTTTGTTTTCGGCTCCTCCTCTCATAACCGGTTAGTGTTATCTTTGTGTATCTTTTGTGTATAAGATTTATGTGGGTTAAATGAACTAGAAATATTATGCTTGGTTAGAAATACTATGCATGATTTTTAGGAAGATTGTGAAGTTTTGACTATGTGTGTTAAACCCTATGTATGATACTTGCTAACATGCTTAAATGGTTATGGAATAATGGTTTAAGGATGTTTAGGGCCAACCGAGTTATGTTAATGCCACTAAGTGTATGTTTTACTTGTTCTTGCATATTAATCTTGTTAGAAATAGGTGAATTTCGGTCCAAAATGTGTGATTATGTTGGCATGAAAACCCTAGAAAAATATGAAGATAGGATGAACTTGTTTGAATATGGCTTGAAGATGTAAAAATGGCAAAGTTTGATCTATCTTTACTAGTATTCAGCTTTGGCAAAGTGTTAGTGAAACCTTATTGGTAGTTTCCTAAAATGGGCCTGAATTCTTGGTACAAAAGGGACTGATGCACCTGCATCATCACGTGTACATGAAAGTGACAGGTTACGACTCGCAACGACAACCTTCCGACTCGAAACCGCACCGTTGCGACTCGCAACCAAAGCATGACAAGTCGAAACCACGTGATTGCGACCCGAGACTACGTCGGTTGCGACTCGCAACCACAGCATGATGACTCGAGACCACGGTTACGACTCGCAACCACAACGTGACAAGCCGAAACCACCTGGTTGCGACTCGAGACCAGCTGGTTGCGAGTGGGCTGTTCATTTTGGTTACTGGGCCCATATGTGTTTAACTTGGGCTATCTGTTGACTGGATTACGTGTTGCTGTTGACTGCTTAATTTCTTAGGCCGGCCCAGTAACCCACTGTTTACTTATATGCTTGATACGTGTTAGTTATGTGTAAGTTTTTACGTGAATGCCTGTATACCGAACCTGACCTATACCGGTAACCATGTTAGGACGTGGTGACCAACGTGATTGACAAGTAACCTTAACCTACCGAGCAACCCAAGGTGAGTTCACAACTTAAAAGCATGCGTCCCGGTGGTTTGGGACACGAGACTAACAACCCTATCCCCTGGTAAAAGGGGATACCATTTACATACCTTCCCTAGTTATTGGGAACAAAACCTACTTTTTCTTCCCGGGTATTGGGAAACCTTTTGGTTAATTACTGTTTATACGGATTGCAACTAACGGCACTAAACGAAACTCTATCACTCAAGTCCCTACTACAAATACCGATTAGTCGCCGGGTTAGGCGAACGGGTTATTAGTTGATAGCGCTATTTAGGTGTTTACCAGCCTCACACCGTGCCCTGGTTTGGGACGGGCGTGAACTAATGTACTCAGATATTCGTTAATGATGATAGAACATTGACATCGGGGCATCCTGCGGATACGCAACGGTTACCTAGTGTTCGGTATTGGAAAAACAGTTTAGTCGCTAACTTTTGGGGTAGCTCCCCAGGGCATGTATAAACGGATAAATTAACCGGTGAAACAAAGTTTTTGGGTAATTAAAACTGGACAACTAGTGAACTCACTCAGCATTATTGTTGACCCCTTACTGCATGCTTTGCAGGTAACCAGTGACGATGGAGCTTGCAGCTTGGGAATGCGTAGTGTCTGTTCACCCCTGTGTTGGGTGTTACCTCATTTTGAATCATGAACTTTGTTTTAAACTACCTTACTTATGCTTCCGCTATTTATTACTGTTTTGAACTTAACACTTTAAACTCTGAACTTAATATTTGCTAAGCTTATGATTAGTAAGTATTACTTTTGTTATCAACTTAAGTATTCAGTATAATTGGTGGCTGGATCCTGGTCGGTCACGCCCCCGAAGCGGGTGTTATCCGCAGGTGGATTTTGGGGGTGTGACAGATTGGTATCAGAGCCATTGGTTATAGTGAACTTGGTTTTAAAAAGGGGAAAATCTTTTGGAGAAAACCAGACTATAACCCGTGACTCGCAACGACACTACACTCCAAGTGCAAGGCTCAACACTTTTGACCTCATAGCTCGGACCAGTGTTTACTTGTTTGCTTACTTTATGTTCCTGTTATGCTATACGTACTAGTGTGCCTAAAACTAGATAGATACACCTCTCTCTTCTATCTCATTCTCGCTACACTACGACATCACACTCATACTGTGTTTTCTGGTTATGAAGACAATGAGTGGACGCGGAAGAGGAAACATTAACATGACGCAGGCTCAGTTCACTAACCTGCTCAACACAGTGGCTGCGGCTTTTGCAGCCCACCCCATAGGTAAGCTCGTTGCTTTAGGATGTATAGATCCTACCGCCACATCGACTTTTCGCCTCTAAACCTATACGCTTCGCTTCTCACGAACAGGTCAGCATGCACCGGCGCAACCACCAGTGTGTACTTTCAAAACTTTCATGGATTGCAAGCCTTTCCCTTTCAACGGCACTGAGGGTGCCATAGGTCTTCTGCATTGGATTGAGAAAATTGAAGCTGTTTTTGCCGTTTGCGAGTGTCCTCCTGCAAATTGGGTGAAATTTGCTACTGCTACGCTTGAAGGAAGCGCGCTTTCTTGGTGGAAGGCGCAGATTCAGATGTTTGGGTTGGAAACTGCTAATGCTACGGCATGGGAGGATTTCAAGGATATGATTAAGGATGAATACTGTCACCGGGATGACATCCACAAGCTTGAGAATGAGTACTATGAGCTCAAGATGGTTGGGTCAGAGATTGAAACCTACACCAAGTTGTCCAATGACTACGCTGCTCTTTGCCCAAATATGTCTCGACCAATGTACCGAAGGATCGAACTGTATATCAAAGGTTTGGCTCCAGAGATTCGAAGCCATGTCACTTCAGCCAACCACACTACCATTCAGCCGATTGTTCGACTTGCTCACAAACTTACTGATCAGGCCGTAGAAGAGGGCCGGTTGCCCAAAAGGATCAATGCTACCGTCGGAACTTCTAGTGACAACAAACGTAAGTGGGAAGGAAATCCAAGCAAGGATGCTAACCCCACTCAGGCCCCAGCGCAGCAAAGGAAAACTGAAAGCAGCAAAGGCACTCAGCAACAGGGTGGCTACCGGGGAAGCTACCCTAAGTGCAACAAGTGTAACAAGCACCACAATGGGGCATGTAACAAGGGCCAGTGTCAGCGATGCCACAAGATGGGGCACGACGCCAAGGATTGTCGAAGTCAGTTCCCAGCTAGACAGAATCAGCAACAACCCCAACAGCAACAGCAGCAGGGAAACAACAGGGCATGTTTTAAGTGTGGAGCTGAGGGGCACTTTAAGAAGGATTGTCCTGAACTGAATCAGAACCGCAACAATAATCAGGGAGCTGGGAACAACAATCAGAACAACAATGCTGGGAATGGTGCTAGAGGAAGGGCTTTCGTGATTGGAGCTGGTGAAGCAAGGAATGACCCCAATGTCGTGGCGGGTAAGTTCCTACTCGATGATCGTTATGTTTCTGTGTTATTTGATTCCGGTGCCGATGCTAGTTATGTATCCCTACGTATTAGTAAGAAGCTTAAGCGTCCGCTTTCGTTACTAAGTTCTCCTCATATCGTCGAGTTAGCTAATGGTAGAAACATCGAGGCCTCACATGTTGTCAAAGGCTGCAAACTGGAGTTGTCTGGTCAGACATTTAGTATCGATCTTTTCCCTGTTACTCTCGGAAGCTTCGACGTCGTTATTGGCATGGATTGGTTATCCAAGCAACGCGCAGAGATCCTCTGTCAAGAGAAAGCAGTTCGTATTCCTCGCCGTTCTGGCAAACCCCTCATTGTACAAGGTGGCAAAAGTGGAGAAATCTCTGGCGTTATCTCGTTCTTGAAGGCCCAGAAGTATTTACGAAAAGGGCACACCGCTATCCTAGCACTTGTTACCAACACGCAGGAAAAGGAAAAGAGGATTGAAGACTTTCCAGTAGTGCGCGACTATCCCGAGGTATTTCCTGAGGAATTACCTGGACTCCCTCCCCATCGTCAGGTCGAATTCCAAATCGAGCTAGCTCCCGGAGCAGCGCCTATAGCTCGTGCACCTTATCGACTAGCCCCCGCAGAATTGAAGGAACTCTCGACACAACTACAGGAACTTTTGGATAAAGGGTTTATCCGCCCTAGTTCGTCACCCTGGGGAGCACCGGTACTCTTTGTTAAGAAGAAGGATGGCACGTTCCGAATGTGCATAGACTATCGTGAGTTGAACAAGGTTACCATCAAGAATCGTTACCCTCTCCCGCGAATCGACGATTTGTTTGATCAACTGCAAGGATCGAGCTACTACTCTAAGATTGACCTGCGATCAGGCTACCATCAGTTAAGGGTCCGTAATGAAGACATCTCCAAAACTGCATTCAGAACTCGTTATGGTCATTATGAATTCCTCGTTATGCCCTTTGGAATGACCAACGCCCCTGCAGTGTTCATGGATCTTATGAACCGAGTATGCAAACCCTACCTCGACAAATTTGTGATCGTGTTTATAGACGACATCTTGATCTACTCGAAAAGTCAGGAAGAGCATGAACAACATCTACGCCTTATCCTCGAACTCCTCCGCAATGAGCAACTGTATGCCAAGTTCTCGAAATGCGACTTCTGGCTTCGAGAAGTTCATTTCCTTGGGCACGTGGTTAACAAGGATGGAATCCACGTCGACCCAGCTAAGATCGACTCTATAAAGAATTGGCCTACCCCTAAGACTCCGACTGAAGTTCGCCAATTCTTGGGATTGGCAGGTTACTACCGCAGATTTATTCAGGGATTCTCAAGGATCGCTCAACCCCTCACTACACTCACTCAGAAAGGCGTCACCTACAAGTGGAATGAAGCACAGGAATCTGCTTTTCAGAGGCTTAAGGATAACCTCTGCAGCGCTCCTATTCTATCGTTACCTGAAGGAACGGACGACTTTGTGGTCTACTGCGATGCGTCTATTCATGGACTCGGTTGCGTGTTGATGCAACGCGAGAAAGTTATTGCCTATGCATCCCGACAACTCAAGACACACGAAAGGAACTACACAACGCATGATTTGGAACTGGGAGCAGTGATATTTGCGCTTAAGATATGGAGACATTACCTGTACGGTACCAAGTGCACCATTTACACCGATCACAGGAGTCTCGAGCATATCTTTAAGCAGAAAGAATTAAACATGCGACAACGTCGATGGGTCGAACTTCTGAATGATTATGAATGCGCCATCAAGTATCATCCGGGCAAGGCCAATGTCGTGGCAGACGCCCTCAGCCGAAAGGACACTATACCAAAGCGCGTGCGAGCATTACAACTTACCATCCAGTCTAGTCTCCCTACCCAGATTCGAAATGCTCAGGTTGAAGCTCTGAAACCGGAAAACATCAGGGCTGAGTCCCTGCGAGGATCGAGACAGCAACTAGAACAGAAAGAGGACGGCGCCTACTATGTGGCAGGGCGCATTTGGGTCCCACTTTATGGAGATCTACGAGAGCTTGTGATGGACGAAGCCCATAAGTCCCGTTACTCAGTACATCCTGGTTCAGATAAGATGTACCACGACTTAAGAACCACCTACTGGTGGTCTGGCATGAAAGCCCACATAGCAGCCTATGTTGGCAAATGTTTGACCTGTGCAAGAGTCAAGATCGAGTATCAGAAACCAGCAGGCCTACTACAGCAACCCGAAATCCCGAAATGGAAATGGGAACAGATTTCCATGGATTTTGTTACAGGGCTACCTAGATCTCAACGCGGGAATGACACTATTTGGGTGATAGTAGATCGATTGACTAAGTCTGCACACTTTCTGGCCATTAAGGAAACAGACAAGTTTTCTACCTTGGCAGAAATCTATTTGAAGGAAGTAGTCTCCAGGCACGGGGTGCCAACTTCTATTATTTCTGACCGAGACGCTCGTTTTACTTCCGAATTGTGGCAAGCTATGCACAAATCCTTTGGCTCACGTTTGGACATGAGCACCGCTTATCACCCGCAAACGGATGGGCAGTCTGAACGCACCATCCAAACCCTGGAAGACATGCTTAGAGCATGTGTGATCGATTTTGGCAAGAACTGGGAGAAGCATCTACCGTTGGTGGAATTCTCCTACAATAACAGCTACCACACTAGCATTCAGGCGGCACCTTTTGAGGCATTGTACGGTCGTAAATGCCGATCACCACTCTGCTGGGCGGAAATAGGTGACAGTCAACTCACAGGCCCAGAACTAGTGGTAGATACAACGGAAAAGATTTCCCAGATCAGGCAACGCATGGCGGCAGCTCGTGACCGTCAGAAAAGCTACGCTGACAAGCGTAAGAGACCATTAGAATTCCAGGTCGGGGACCGGGTTCTACTTAAAGTCTCACCCTGGAAGGGTGTGGTTCGTTTTGGTAAACGAGGCAAGCTGAATCCACGGTATGTTGGACCGTTCGAAATTACCGAGAAAATCGGTAAGGTTGCTTATAGATTGAACCTGCCTGCAGAGCTGAGTGCAGTGCACAATGTTTTTCACGTGTCTAACCTGAAGAAGTGTTTGTCGGATGAAACACTTGTGATTCCTTTTAAGGAACTGACGATTGATGAACAGCTACATTTTACTGAGGAACCGATTGAGATCACGGATCGAGAAATCAAAACCCTCAAACGTAGCCAGATACCCCTTGTGCGAGTTCGTTGGAACTCACGGCGCGGCCCAGAGTTTACCTGGGAGCGGGAGGACCAGATGAAGTCCAAGTATCCCCAGTTATTCCCAAACGAAAACCCCAGCACTGAAGCTACACCCGAATTTCGGGACGAAATTCCAAACCAACGGGGGGATGATGTGACACCCCGTTGAAACACGCTAGCTTGGCAGTGGCTGCTTCAACTTTCGGGACGAAAGTTCTTAAAACTTGGGGATAATGTGACACTCGAGGTTTTTCCGAACGATCACCTTGTAATATTTTGTGTATATATATATATTATTAAATGAAAACGTGATCCTTTGTGCATTTTATGTGTTGTATGTATTATATATGTAGTATAGATATATAATAGAGCCGAGACCACGACCCGAGACCATGACTCGCAACCGGGCGGTTGCGAGTGGGCCACTCGGTCTCGAGTGGGCCGTTGAGCCGAAACCGGTTTGGGCCGAAACCCCCAAGCCCAACCCGAAACATCCCCTTGTATATATATCCCACCTTTCCCCCACTTCTTCCATTTTACACACACAAACACTCCTCAAACTCTCTCAACTAGAAACCCTCAACAACACACCCCAATCCCTTCCTATTTTCGGTTCAAGCAAAGATCCCGGACAAGAAACTCGGTCAAGACTATCACTCGGACATTCCATCTTCTTGGTTCTCTTTTCTTTGTTTTCGGCTCCTCCTCTCATAACCGGTTAGTGTTATCTTTGTGTATCTTTTGTGTATAAGATTTATGTGGGTTAAATGAACTAGAAATATTATGCTTGGTTAGAAATACTATGCATGATTTTTAGGAAGATTGTGAAGTTTTGACTATGTGTGTTAAACCCTATGTATGATACTTGCTAACATGCTTAAATGGTTATGGAATAATGGTTTAAGGATGTTTAGGGCCAACCGAGTTATGTTAATGCCACTAAGTGTATGTTTTACTTGTTCTTGCATATTAATCTTGTTAGAAATAGGTGATTTTCGGTCCAAAATGTGTGATTATGTTGGCATGAAAACCCTAGAAAAATATGAAGATAGGATGAACTTGTTTGAATATGGCTTGAAGATGTAAAAATGGCAAAGTTTGATCTATCTTTACTAGTATTCAGCTTTGGCAAAGTGTTAGTGAAACCTTATTGGTAGTTTCCTAAAATGGGCCTGAATTCTTGGTACAAAAGGGACTGATGCACCTGCATCATCACGTGTACATGAAAGTGACAGGTTACGACTCGCAACGACAGCCTTCCGACTCGAAACCGCACCGTTGCGACTCGCAACCAAAGCATGACAAGTCGAAACCACGTGATTGCGACCCGAGACTACGTCGGTTGCGACTCGCAACCACAGCATGATGACTCGAGACCACGGTTACGACTCGCAACCACAACGTGACAAGCCGAAACCACCTGGTTGCGACTCGAGACCAGCTGGTTGCGAGTGGGCTGTTCATTTTGGTTACTGGGCCCATATGTGTTTAACTTGGGCTATCTGTTGACTGGATTACGTGTTGCTGTTGACTGCTTAATTTCTTAGGCCGGCCCAGTAACCCACTGTTTACTTATATGCTTGATACGTGTTAGTTATGTGTAAGTTTTTACGTGAATGCCTGTATACCGAACCTGACCTATACCGGTAACCATGTTAGGACGTGGTGACCAACGTGATTGACAAGTAACCTTAACCTACCGAGCAACCCAAGGTGAGTTCACAACTTAAAAGCATGCGTCCCGGTGGTTTGGGACACGAGACTAACAACCCTATCCCCTGGTAAAAGGGGATACCATTTACATACCTTCCCTAGTTATTGGGAACAAAACCTACTTTTTCTTCCCGGGTATTGGGAAACCTTTTGGTTAATTACTGTTTATACGGATTGCAACTAACGGCACTAAACGAAACTCTATCACTCAAGTCCCTACTACAAATACCGATTAGTCGCCGGGTTAGGCGAACGGGTTATTAGTTGATAGCGCTATTTAGGTGTTTACCAGCCTCACACCGTGCCCTGGTTTGGGACGGGCGTGAACTAATGTACTCAGATATTCGTTAATGATGATAGAACATTGACATCGGGGCATCCTGCGGATACGCAACGGTTACCTAGTGTTCGGTATTGGAAAAACAGTTTAGTCGCTAACTTTTGGGGTAGCTCCCCAGGGCATGTATAAACGGATAAATTAACCGGTGAAACAAAGTTTTTGGGTAATTAAAACTGGACAACTAGTGAACTCACTCAGCATTATTGTTGACCCCTTACTGCATGCTTTGCAGGTAACCAGTGACGATGGAGCTTGCAGCTTGGGAATGCGTAGTGTCTGTTCACCCCTGTGTTGGGTGTTACCTCATTTTGAATCATGAACTTTGTTTTAAACTACCTTACTTATGCTTCCGCTATTTATTACTGTTTTGAACTTAACACTTTAAACTCTGAACTTAATATTTGCTAAGCTTATGATTAGTAAGTATTACTTTTGTTATCAACTTAAGTATTCAGTATAATTGGTGGCTGGATCCTGGTCGGTCACGCCCCCGAAGCGGGTGTTATCCGCAGGTGGATTTTGGGGGTGTGACAGTTCAGAACTTCTATTGGATTGATGGTTGACAATCCTTTAGAAACCGCTAATGAGAATAACAGATGTCGCCAACAGTAACAACTCAACAGTCGTTACAAAAAACAGGAATTATGAGAACAGACAATACCTTTAAACAGTGGATAAATCTTTTGTTAAACAGATGCTGGCAACAATAGCAACTCAACATTTACAAAAGCAGATATCAACACTAACAATTGTTGATGCTCAAATCAGTAAAAATAAAATGCTCTACAAAGATCAACAATTACATTAAGAACTGAAAAACGAAATTCCAGAGATCTTCAGCTCTTGAACACTAGTCCTATCCTCATATACTTGATCCTCAACTTCCTTGAAAAAGCAATACTTTAAATCATAAGAGACCTACAGAAGGATATGATGACATTTTTAACTTGTATATTTCTTCAACTCCGATGTAAAAGAAGGATACAATGGTAGTAAAACGTGATGAAAAGCTTCTGCATTGTTTTTGAATTCCGAAGTGCAGAAAGACATCACCAAAACACCTTTTCAGCTCCTTAGTTCTTGAACAGTAGCCCTATCCTCATGAAAAAGAAGGATATCATAATCGTAGTAAAATGTTAAATATCAATAAACCGAAAGAACAAAAATAAAGTTAGAAAAAAAACAGATTCTCATAATTACCATTAAGTTCTTCATTTATCATAAAGAAATACTCCACTTTCTGCACTTCAGACTTCAAAAACAGTACAGAAGAACTTCCCACTGCTCCCAAAAAAAAAAGCTGAAATATATCAACACCTTAAAATAAATATTATCAACATAATCAACAGTTTAAAAGAATCCACAAACCTAAAATAACCCGCAAAGCCAAGGTCAAAGGCGAGTGTGTGAAATAGAGCTACCATGAAACAACGATGTTGGAACAATGATACTGGAACAATGACACTGGAACAAAGAACTGTATCTGAAGATTAACCGGCTCAATCATGAGAGCTATGCATTTGAGTAAGAGAGATATGATCGCAAATATAAAGTAGAGAGATAAATTGAAATTTGAATGTGGAGCCAAATTCATATGTAGATATGAGCGAGAGAGATTTGAATGTGGAGCCAGATAATTATATCTTATTTATAGGATTAGAATTAGAATATATATGGTTTGAATTTTGAATTTTGAATATGGAGCCAGAATTTTGAATTTTGAACGTGAGAAGAGGTTTTTTGAATTTTCAATTAACATCAGTACTTTAATATAAACGATCAGGGCAGACCTTTGAGTATAAGGCAGACCAAGGTAGTGGTTTGATGTGGGCCAACTTTGAATTTTAAAGTCTTTTAATATTAGGATTTATGATGTAATAATGAGATAAGAAAAGCCTTGTTGGACACCCTCTCCTACTGACACATCAGCTTTTCTTATGTCACTTGGATTTCTCCTTTTATAGAAAGTATATATTAGTTTTTTTACTGTCCGCGCGTTGCGGCTGGTTGAAATGTAGAGCAACTCGAATTTATACGGTCAAGTCAAAACATATTATATACGACCCAAATCATACGTGAGACACGTACAAAATAAACGATGAAAGCATACACTAAATTTACATCGAAAAGTAGACAAACTCGAATTTAACGAAAATGTATATCAAATTTTTGTCAAAATGTAGACAAACTTGAATTTTGTACCGCCTATGTGGCGTTATTATGCATAGATTATTATGGACCCTTTACGTTAAACATAGACGAATTCAAATTTAATCGATGAATCAAAATGTATTATACTCGACCCGACTCGTTTTCAAACAAAATTTATGTCGCAACATACATAAAAAGTAAGTACGAAAATGTATTATATTTGAAAACAAAATTTACCTCAAAACGTACATTATTAGTAGGCATGGAAACATATAATATTTGACCGGACTCGTTGTAAAAATAAAATTTACATCGAAAAGAAGACCACCTCAAATTTATCACGTCGAATCAAAACGTATTATATTTGACCCGATTCGTTTCCAAACAAAGTTTTCATCAAAACGTAGACCCACTCGAATTATACCAACACGTACATAAAAATAAGCACATAACAAATTAGTTTTTTAAGTTAGCTAACAAAGGTATCAAGAAAAACTCAGATTATATATAGTCTTGAGGGGGTAAAAGTGAAATTTTATAAAATTTATTAAAAGTGAAGGGGTTGAAATTGATATTTTCTAAAATGTCAACCGACATTCAGTTTTAAGATTATACTAGTTTTTTGCAAGCCGCGCGTTGCGGCGGCGCACGGCGGGACGAACGTGTAGTAAAACACCGAGTGTAAAATACAATGTGTTACACACGACTTGTTCAAGTGTTAGGTGATGCGTAAATCATACGAAAACGCGTGTTTCGACATATCTGATTGAACTCAATGTAACCTATATAAATATTGTGATTGAATCATAATGTAAAGTAAATTGAATTTATCTCGTACAATCATAACTTATTCTATAGATTAATTAAAGTTTTGAAACAAAAGAAAGAAAAAAAAAGAAATGACAATTTGACTCCACTCTGTTAGGAACAAAATTTATGAAAACGTACGTAAAATAAATAAGAAAATGTATTATATTAAAAAAAGCTATATCCAAATGTAGACCAACTCGAATTGATATAGACGCATACATAAAAATATGTACGTAAAAATGGTTTTTTAAACGAAAACGTGTTATATTTGACCTAACTCGTTCCATTAAAAGTTTATGTATGTGAACAGATTGTTCGAAATTACTTGTGATTGAGAAATAATAATGCAATAAACCATAGACGTAGATTGCAGTTAACTCTTTAAATTATTATCCCAAAACCTATGTCCTAGAACCTGAACCAAGTATTAGAGTTGTATCGTTTTTTTCGTTTAGTAACTGTGTGAGATACAAACAATGTTGTAGAAATCGGCCTAGGCGGCCGATTAATCGGCGCCTAGGCGCTAGGTGGTGAGTTACTGACTAATTTTTAACTAGTCGGTCCAATTAGGCGGATATGGTCAAAATCGGTCTTAGGCGGTCAAAATCGGTCAAAATCGGTCCCGGGCGGTCAAAATAGGACTAATCGGTCCATGTTTTACAGCCCATTAAACACAAAATTTGACCCATTTTTTAATCTGGCCCATTGTTTTACAGCCCAAATATTACTTATAAACCTATTTTAACATTTAATTTTAGGTATTTTAACATTTAACCCCCTCTATCTTTCACTAGTTTACATATGGTTCCTAAACTTATAAATTTATTAATAAAAAGTATAAAGTTATCTCCTAAACTTGTAAATTTAATAATAAAAAGTATAAAGTTATCTATATATATATATATATATATATATATATATAAAATTTGTAAAATTAGACTTAAAAAGTCCAATCCGATTAATCCTTAGGCGGTACCTCACCGCCCGACTAGCGCCTAGCGTCTTCTACAACATTGGATACAAACGACAAAGTACATGTCACTTAGTCAGCCAGCTTTACACAAAACTTACCACTACATGAAGAAGCAATAAAAAGAAAAATTGTAAATTGTAAAAAGCAAACAAAAAAGGAGGGGCTCAAGTGTAAATGTCACCGCTCCAGCTTGGTAGTTTAGAACCTTCTATATAAGACAAAAACGGAGATATTATCGGTGGCAAAAGCCACCGACTTTGCCTTTTAAGTAAGTTTATAATATAATAAATAAATATCGTTATAATTGAGTTTGTTAAAAATATTAACCGTATTTCACATCGCAGCAACTGCGAGAGATTAAGTAATTTATCTAATTAACATTCCAGCAGCCTATCTGTGCAAGATGTTCTGATCTTTTGGAGAGAATACTATGGTTCAATTTTTAACATTTTATGTAGTCCAAATATATTGTTTGTATGTACTTAATATTTGTTCAACATTCATTCAAAGAATGATGGATTGAAGACTATATCAACCTACACCTTGCAAATAAGACATATCTTGTCTAGGTAAAATTTTTGAAATGATATCCTTATTTTCATGTTTTTCGGGCTACTTTTTTGTCTACTTTTTTTTTCACGTTTTTGTAACATATATGCATGATTACTTTCGGTTTATTTTTGTCTCCTCTATCTTAGAACTCTGAAGTTTGGAACCATCTCATATCAATAACCTGACACCTAACGCCTATAGGTTGTTTTAGATAAGTTTCTTTTGAAGTATATGTCTGCATGCCAAGTATGGTTTGTAGATGATTCATTCACCATTTGGGGCATTAATTTACCTACTAAAGTTTTGGAGTAAATGAAATGCGATATTTCATCATTGATCCTTTTGATGCCTTGGTTAATCTGAATTTCATATTTACTTATGTGAAAAGAAGTATAAATATCTTCGTATACTAAGCACTTACTAATGAGTACCGCATCTTCAAAATTGTAACCTTCCCATGGCATATAACTATATAAGCTATCAATATGTTTTTCCCCAAAGCGAGTTTGCCACGAATGGGAGCAACACTATACGCTAAAATTTGTCCCCTTTTAATGCGTTTTTTTTTTTAACTTTTAAGATACTTATGTTATAAACAATTTTGAGTATGTCATTGCGACTTGCTTATTTTTATCTAAATCTAAATATAAAGTTACTCATAACCGAGTTGTGAATAGTAATGTACAAGTATTCGAAGTACAACCATACATGCCATCAAGGGGTGTCATTTACCTGTTTCGTGATTTTAGTAATATAATATAATGTTTTATTAAATTTCAAATAGTGTTTGTAGGTGCTTATTTTAATCTCCGATATGATAAAACTTTTATTTGAATGAGTCAAATATAGTTGTTTTTTTCTTTACCATATGGAATCAAACCAATAACATATGAACAGCAACGGTCCCGATACCGTATTCGTTCTTATGGGTGCCTCGACGTGACGGTGTAAATTTGTTGAAAACGAAATTGTATTCGCAATTGAGTATTTTCATGGTATTGTAAGCTATATGGGGTGACAGTAAACTCATGGTTTTGGGACGAACTGAACCGATATTGGCCAAACAACATTGGTTACGGTACCTGTATGCTTTTTTATGGTTTCAACCGATATAAAACAAACACCGATATTCTCTTAGGTTATCTCTTTCAGTTTCTATAACATTTGTTGTTGTGTTGGTATTGTATCGAACCAAAGCGATACCTATAAAAATCTCGTTGTGAAGCGTGGGTAATCTCTATATATGTATATAGTTAAAACAATTGTGTTGAACACATAGTTGGGCCACAAGTCACCAAGAGAGTTGTACTGTGCTTCAACCAGGTTCCACCGGTAGAGGTGTAAAAAACCAATTTGGGCTTGGTGATCGGGAAACCGACCGGGTTGAAAAACCGGTTTGACCTAAACCGATTTGGGTTCAAACCGACCCGATGGTTTGGTATAGGTTTGGGATTTTTGTGTTGAGGATCAGATCATATCATATCCGAACTGCTTTGAGCCCCCCTAAAAACGGATAAAAACGGGTTTAAACACTAAAACCGGTTTTGAACCCAATCCAAACCGGTTTAGGTAGATTAGGGTTTTCAACCCTAAATCGATTCTTAACCCGAATCGGTTGATGCCAAGCTAAGAAAACCTGGCAGGTTTATTAACCGAACCAGTTTAGCCCAAACCGATTTTATACACCTCTAGCCACTAGTTTAATTCTGTATTTTATACTAAATTTGGTGAAATTATGATTTAATACGTAGTGAATGGAAATGATAAATGCATATACCGAGTTGTAAGACATGCCAAATAATCAACTCTAATATAGGGTTGTCCAAACTGCTCGACGATCGAAGATCGCTCAAAAATGCTCGTTCGATTCCCGCTCAGTTTGTAAATGAGCCGATCGGATCGGTTCGATTCAAATTCAATCCGAGGATGAGCAAAGCTCCGCTCGCTCGTCGATCGCTCGAATTATTTTTATTAATAATATATATATATATATATATATATATATATATATATATATATATATATATATATATAGGGTAAGGTTCATGCGAGAACCACTTTTATTGCGAGAACCGCGAGAACCAATGTGAACACAACCTAAAATAGCTAAAAAAAAACTAAAAAACCTAACCCCCACCCCCCAAAAACCTAAACCCCCCCACCCCACCCCCCCCCACCCCCAAAAAAAAAAAAACTTAAACCCCCTCCCCCCCCCCCCCAAGCTAAATGCTAAAAACTAAAACACCCAAAAAACCTAAAAAAACCTAACCCCCCCCCCCCACCCCACCCCCCCAAAACCTAAACCCCTCACCCCCCCCCCCAAGCTAAAATGCTAAAAACTAAACCCCCAAAAAACCTAAAAAATCTAAAAAAAAATCTAAATTTTTTTTTTTTGATATTTTTTATGTTAAAATCGCTACTTTTAGTAGCCAAAAAAAATATTTAATTTTTTTTTATTTTGGCTACTAAAAGTATCGATTTTTATATAAAAAATATTTAAAAAAAATTGTGTGTTTTTTAGCTATTTTTAGGCATTTTTGGTTGTGTTCACATTGGTTCTCGCGGTTCTCGCAATAAAGGGTGGTTCCTAACGGATCTTTGTCCTCTATATATAGGGGACCGTTAAAATGAAAACCACCTCCAGTTGTAAGAACCATGAGAACTACACCGTACGGGGCGAGTTGGACCAAAATTTTTTTTATAAACGTAGATGCGTGTATTATAAACACATTTGTAAAAAAAATTCAAAAAAAATGTCGTGAGTGTAGTTTTGAGCACCATAAGTTTGTTTTTACGGGTACCGTAAATTTTAAATATATATATATATATAAACGGGATCAGGAGAAAACGCTCAAAAGTGTGAGAACGGTGAGAACGCTTCCTGACCCAACACGTGTCCCGCCGCTTAGAAAAGGTCGGAGGGGCTTTTTTGTCCTTTCATCTTCTGCTTTTCCAGTTCCGCTTTTCCCAATATTGTTTTAATTTTTGGGGTTTATGATTTTTGGCGTTAACCAAATTCAATAATTAATGGCGTTTTAATGGTTTCATTGTATCAACATTTTGGCGTTTATGGCGTTTATTCACATCGTATGCCATTGGAACCCAGGGGGCAGGAAATCTATTTGAATGGAGTTTTTCAAGGCGTTTTAAATAAGTTGGCCCATTGTTCTATTATTTTTTATAAACATTTTGGCGTTTGGGTTATCTTGGCGTTTTACGATTGTTGGACTATATTTCAGCCACAGTAAAAAAAATACAAGCGAAGAAAATAAATTAAAAATCCTAATCGGATCTCTCTTCACATTATTCACTGTCATCAGTCTCTCTGTTTTTTAATAGTACAAGAACCGACACCAAAAATATGGCGTTTTATGTAAAACTTAACAAACTCATCGGTTTGATTATTTTTTCTGCTCGTCTGTTGAAGTTGTTTTTTTTTGTGGATGTTTGGGGACATAGATCTATGACGTGTGGGTGGGTTTTTCGCTTTTTCTTCATGTTGATCTTCATCTTTATAATCATCCCACTCTTCAGTGTCATTGATCCCTTCTCCGCATCCAAGCCTTCTTCAAGAACAAAAAATACAAAATGCCATATGACTGGCATCAGTATCTTTTTCTTGAATTTTTGTACATCTCATGCAGCAAAATCTTACTGAGTTACTCGCCTCTGCTAACAATTCATTCAGTGAAACTTGACGAATAACAATACTGAATATCCAAGAAAGCATATTAGCCATCTTTGATTTTTTTTTTGACGTTTTACAGTGAGTGGTATTTAGTAGTATTGGCGTTTGTTTTTTTTTTTTTTGTTTGATCAAATGGAAGTTGCTGAGATGTATCATTTTATAGGATCTCTTTTTGGCGCCTAAGTTAGGCGGTGCGTTATTATAATAAAGTATTCGTCTTTTCAGTTACTGTTTGTAATTATTGTTTTTGACAAGCTTTATCTATGAAGTCTAACACGTCCCATCTTTCAAGTTTGGCGTTTTAGATTCTAATATAATAAATTTTCCCTATCTTCAGTTTTTCTGATTTGAAGTTGCTGTTTCTAGTTACATTTTCAAGTTTGTTTTTTATTTTTATTTTTTATTTATTTTTTTTTTGGGTTTTTTTATAATACTTTTTCAAACTAATTTTATTATAGTTTGGGAGTTTTTGGGGGCGTTTAACGGGATGATATCGTTTAAACAAGCATTTTGGCTGTTTTGGCATTTTTATTATATATGGCGTTTTTATTATTCAACAATCAACTGAAAAGGAAAATGAAAAAAAAGACTACATAAAAAAAGTTTTTTTATAATACTTGTCTAAAGTAATTTTATGATGGTTTGATAAACGCCAAAGGTGTAAGACATTTGCCTTTTTGGCGTTTTTATTAGATATGGCGTTGTTTATTAAATAACAATCAACTGAAAAAGAAAATTAAAAAAAATAAATATTGATCTTCCATATCTTCACTGTGACCAGTCTCTTTTTCTTTTGAAGCATCTTCACTGGCTGTTTCGACTTTCGTATGAAATCAGCCTCTTTTTCTATAATTTTTGTCCATCTCATGTAGCAAAATGTTATTGAGTTTACACCCTTTCAGCCAAAATGTTATCTTTTTTGGCGTTTTACCGAGAAAAAGAACACCACAAAATAAACCATCTTAAAACTGTAATTTTGATCATGCTAAAATCAATAAAGTGTTGATGTATGGTGTTGGATAACATTGTTAATCCTCAGTTAAGAAAGATAACTGACAATGTTGTCCACACCATACAGCTACACTTTATTGACAGCAATATATTTGATGTTTGGGTTTTCTGGCGTTTATGAGTCGAATGGTATATATTAAATATGGCGTTTGGGGTTTTTGTTTGTGTTTTTTAATTGAAGGTCTGAGTTGTTGTATACATAGAATTTTTTTGGCGGTTTTTTAGGCGGGATTTTACTTTAATTAAGTTTGGCGTTTTATATCTAATGGCGTTTTTAGCAGAATGCTGTGTGATTTTTGTTTTGGCGTTTTATTTTCATGAGATTGCATTTTGTTTGGAGTAGTCAAAAGACGCTTTTACCCTTAATGAATCGCGTCCACGTAATAAAATTGATGTTATTTACGAAAATGCCACCGCTCCAATCTAGTCCATAGATTGTTTTGATCGGACGATCGATAAGCGTTCTCACCATTGTCACACTTTCTACCGTTTTCTCTAAAGCCTGACCCTATATATATATATATATATATATTATAGATTTTATGGATTAAAAACCCAAAAAAATATAATAGCCCAAAAAAATTAAAAACCCAAATAATATTCAGCCCAACTTAATATTTAATATGAAAATCTAACCCTAAATGTATTCCTAAGACAATATTCAGTCGTATCATATTCATATCGTCGCTCTAGTGATCTAGTCTCCGACTCTCACTCTTCGGTCCACAGTCACACTCACACACATCGTCAGACAATCAAACAAGAGAGTCGTTCCAGTCTTCATTCTGCAACAGATCGTTGCTCCAGTCTTCATTCTGCAACAGATCGCCGCTCCAGTCTTCATTCTACAACAGATCGTCGGACGGACAATCAAACAAGTGAGTCGCTCCAGTCTTCAATAATTGTATAGTTTAAATATCACTTGTTTCAGTCTTCAATCTGCAACATATAATAACAATTGTCGCTCCAGTCTTCATTCGTCGGACTCGCTGCCAGCCTGCCAGTTCCACAAGTCTAATCTGCTTCTGTTTGTTAACATAATTAGTATCCTGCTGGACCTTCTCTATTTTTTAAACTTATGTATGTTTGTTATAGTATGTTTTTATGTTAATTAATCGTTAAATGTTAAATAGTATGTTGTTATAGTATGTTAATAAGTTTGTTAACATTCTGTTTCTGTTTGGTAACATAATTTCTGTTTGTATTTATGTTTCTGTTATAGTTGTTTCTATTATAATTGTTTCTGGTATGTTGTTATGTTAGTTAATCGTCGAACCAGATGTTATGTTTTTGTTTGGTAACCAAATTGCTCATGTTTTTTTTGGTAGGATGTCTTCTTAACCAGATTGTATCTGTTATGTTTCTGTTTGGTAACCAGATTGCTTATGTTTCTCTTTTTTTTTTGGTAGGATGTCTTCTTACAAAGAATTAAACGAGAATTCGGCTGCTCATGTTGATCTGACTGATGGAGACGACGACCTGAATCCAATAATTGATGAATCAGGTGATACCGATGTAGCTGATACAGCGACCAGAGGTGCTTGTTCAAAAAAGAGAAAAAATTCTTCCGATGTGCATCTACATTTTGTAGATATTCAGGGTTTGTACAAAGGGAAAATGGTGCCAAAAAACAGTGCATCTATTGCAAGCATACTTATGTAAGCGGTAACTCGAAGAGCACAACAAGTTTGAGGCGACACCTTCAAGAATGTGGATTATTCAAAAAAGCGCAAGGTAAAAAAATCAGTTTTCTCAACTTTGATAGTGGTAAAAATGATTGTGATGCTTTTGAGGGTTTTGATTCGAATGGGGTTATAGTCAAATGAAAATTCGTGAAATAATTGCAAAAATGATCATAGCACATGAGTTACCCTTTTCGTTTGTAGAGTACCAATGGTTTAATTACCTAATGAAGACTATGAATCCTCTATATGAAAAAGTTAGTAGGTTTACAATCACTCGAGATTGCATAAAAGTTGTAGATGTAGAAAAAGAAAAGATAAATAAAACTTTGAAAAAGGTTGAAATGGTATCCCTCACTAGTGACTGTTAGACATCTAACCAAACAATTTTTGGCAAGTTTCCGGTTTTGAGTAAGATGACGAAAGACATTTTTGGCATCCCGGTCACTACCGTGGCTTCCGAATCAGCCTTTAGTGCTGGGGGGCGTATATTGGATGACTACCGGAGCTCTCTTTCAAAGGATATGGTGGAACTCTTGTTTGTGGAAGTGAATGGTTAAAGGCGAGCTCAAAAACAACCTTAAAAACATTGAAAGTAAGCTTTTATTAGATTTATAATCTACTTATACTTTTGTAGTTTATGCATTAACATTTGTATTTTGTTTTTTAATGTGTAGCAAGCTGCAAGAGATGAAGAAAAATTAGAAATTGATGTGTTGACTCTAGATGGGTCTGATAATAAATGAAAGGTATTTTTATAATTAACAAAACTTAAAAGTTGTTATGTAATGGGTAGAACTTAATGGTTTTGTTTAGCGCTTGTGTTTATAGGTTATATATGTTTGTTTGAATTTGAATTTTGTGGATGAAGATGATCAAGCTTAAAGAAGAAGTTTATGGTTTTGCACTAAATGTCAATTTGTATTCGCACTTTTTTGTGTTTCTTGATATTGTTAAGAACATTTTTAGAATCATTATTGCTTTTGTTAGTAAAGTGTTGGACATGTTTTAATTAAGTTAGAATTTGTTTTTGTTGAACAAAGCCTTATCATTCAATCGAGCGAAACGAGCGAAAACGATCCGCTCGATTTTTTTTTAGGATTTAAGCGAAACTAAGCCGATCAATTCAAATTCAATCCGATCATGAGCATCACTTTTGCGCTCGGTTTTTCAAAACTTGATCCGCTCGGATCGGATTGGTTGTAATTCAATCTGAGCATGAGCAGACCCTCGATCAGATCCGATCCGCTCATGAACACCCCTACCCTAATATCACAAAAATACAACTTTAAACACCTTCATTTTTCTCAATACAAATATACTTTTTTCTTTTCAAAAATGTATTCAATAGCAAAAATTCATATGAACTAGTTATAAAAACCGTCGCTGCGTTACGGCGAACTTCTTTTGTTATTTTGTCTGTGTTTATATGTGTTTGAAATCACTACGAGCGCGTTGCACACGGAATCGCTGACAAGAATAAAAAGAAAATGTAGAAAAAAACACTAAAAAATAACCTAAAGAAAATCAACTAAAAAAGTTGTATGGTAATGATGTTGTTCGGTAGAAGCCCGTAGTCAGGGATGAGCAAATAGTAATTGGTACCGGTACCGAATTTCCTGAACCATGGCGCCCTTGGGGCTTTCTATTTGATTGTATCGAAAGGCCCAATGAATTGGGATTTCCCTATTGGTCCAGGTCGAAAGATCCTAAGTACCAGTTCGGTACGTTTGGCGTTTCTGGTACCGGTTCGGTACCAGTTTTTACCTTCATATACCGATACCGTAACCGGTATTTTCGGTACTAATGCCGATTCGTATCAGTTGGCACCGAGCTCATCTCTACCCCTGAAACTAAAAAAAAGTTGTACGATACCATTGGTGTTCATACGGTACCCGTGATCAGGGATGAGCAAATGATACTGGGTAGCAGTACCAGATTTCTCGAACTAAAAGATTATCAAAGTCAATCCGGTACCGAATTTTGGCGTTTTATGTACTAGGCTGGTGCTGGTTTTTACCTTAATGTACCGATAACGAACCGGTATTTTCGATACAAGTACCGGTTAACACCAAGCTTATCAGACTTAAAAAGTAAAGGAGATAACAATTATTATAATTTTAAGATAATAAAACTATAAAAAAACTGTATATAATATTTTATTATATTATAGTTAATTGTTTATTTCATTCATTTATTAATATTATAATATATAGGAAAATATATAGGATTTACTGTTCATTTCATTCATAAATTAATATATAGAAGAATTGTTATCTTAGTATCACATTACCATTCCTAAACCCATGTTATACTCTGATCTCAACCCTCTTTTCTATATTTTTAAATATTAAATAACAATGGAGAAAGAAGAGAGAGATGAACCGAAGAGGACGAGGTAATGGTTATAGTCACCAAGGAAATGAAAGGGAAAGGGGAGGCGGTGCGGTGTCCCTTCAGCTCCAAGCAAGGAGTAACAGTCAATGTGCGGCTAGCCACTTGGTAGAGACTTTTATCTTTTAATGGGAGGTTTTTGGGTCAATCCCAAGCAAGGAGTAGTTTAGGATTAAATTTAGTATAAATTAGGAGTAAATCAGCACTACCATTAAAAAATATTCAAAAATAAAAGACGGGAATAACACAAAGAAACAATAAGTTAAATTGATTTTTACCTTTGATCTCCCGTGTTTTAAACGGGCATACGAAGAATGTTAAGTCATTATTTAAAGAGTAAATTACGAGTTTTGTCATTTATGTTCACACCAAATTGCAGGCGCTATCCTTTTTCCAAAAGTTTACAGTCGGTGTCCTTAACCTTCCAAAATCTTACATGTTATGTCCTTTAGGCCAAACCCAGTTAGATTTTTTGGTTAAATCTGATCATGTGCAAGGCACATGAGGGTATTCTTGTCATTTCACCTCCTTAGAGACTATTTTTTAATAAACTTATTTTAAGGGACTATATTGTAAATAATGAAAAGTTTATGATAAAAACAAAATAGTCTTCTGCATTTTAATCTCTCACTCTCTTCTCTTCTCTTCTCTCTTCTCTTCTCTTCTCTCTTCTGAATGGTGGATGGATGAGACGGTAAGGTTGATGGTTACCGGAATCGATTTTTGGTGGTGGGTTTTAGGGCGACGGTGATGGGTGGTGGGTTTTACGCCGGATTTGGTGGTGGGTTTTAGGGCGGCGGTGGAGGGTTAGGGTGATAACAATGGTGGAGGGTGGTAGCAGGTGAAGGCGGTGGTGGCAGGGTGATGGCGGTGGTGGCTGGTAGCAGGGTAGGCGGTGGTCATCTTGAGGCTGGAGAGAGGAGAGAGAGTTGGGTACGGTTTTGATTTGGGTTTATTAGTGGTGATGGTGGTTTAACAGTGGTGGTTGATATGCAGTGGTGATTTGGGTTTAGCAGTAGTGGTTGGTGCGGTGGTGATTTGGGGGGGGGGGGTGATGGTGGTTGAAAGAGAAAGAGAGTGGCAGAGAGAGAGATGGTGGTGGAAGGGGGTGGTGGTGGGTTGATAGTGGTGGTGGGTGAAGTCTTTAGTGAGAGAAACAGTTGAACCAAGTTGATGGTGATTTGGGTGATGCTTGTTCATCACAGATCTAGAGATTTGGATCACTGGAAAACATCGGTGAAGATCCTTTTCTATGTAGCACGGGGACTCCATTTATGTGGGCGTACCCATCTCGGGTACTTGTCGGGGACGGAAATACCATGGGTACTCGTCGGGGACGTTTCCTAAACGTTTCCAATGTCGGGAACGTATCTGGTAGAAGTATACAACCCGTTTCCATTTATTTTTAGGGTTTTTACCCTTTCAAATTCCACAATCGGCCATTAAATAAATAGACCTATCATATTCGGTTTCTCTAATCTCTAAACTCTCAAGTCTCATCATCTCTAATTCTCTATTGATTGCCGATCTCTCACTAGATGAACCGGAATTTGAAAATGATTTGATTATTGATAATTAATTACCTTTGGAAGATGTAGTATTTTTGGAATTTGTCTAATGTATTTTTATTTTTTTATATTTTTTATTGTCGTACCCGTATCTTGGAATTTTGAGTTTTGCCGTTCGTCGTTCCCGTATCATCCCCGTACCCTGATCCCGTAACCGTTCCAGTGCTACTTAGATCCTTGTAATATATTTCATGTAATTATGCTTGAGTTGATGACAGACAGGCACACACTATCAACAATGAAGGTGTTCATCAAATATGCATATGATTATATAATCCTTTTATTTTTAGGTTGTTACAAAATAGTCCATCAATAAAAGTTCTTTACACAATAGCCCTTGAGAAGGTGAAATGACAACAATGCCCTCATGTGCAAGGCACATGATCAGATTTAACCAAAAAAATCTAACTAGGGTTGGCCTAAAGGACATAACGTGTATGATTTTGAAAGGTTAAGGACACCGCTTGTAAACTTTTGAAAGAAATGACAGCGCCTGTAATTGGGTGTAAACATAAAGGACAAAACTTGTAATTTACTCTTATTTAAATGAACTCAAATTACATTTCACATATAATGATATAATACGGTACCGAAATCAGCAGCACCACGGGTGTGTTATGGGGCCAAACAATTTCGAGAATGGGGGTGCTGGTTTCACCCTGAAGAATTTCGGGATCTTTCATATTTTTTTTACTTTTCTTTTTGACAAATATACAGTTATTTAAAAAAATTGTTGTACATGCATGTTAAATTTTTGTGATTTTGTTAAAAATTTTAAAATCTCACAAAATTACAACTACCAAATTAACAAATGCTAATGTTTATATTCGACTCCACTTTTACTTTATTAAAAGTACTTTCACTTAATTAAAGAATGCATATTATATAACTATAAAAAGGCTATGTCGGTGGAAGTGGGCCACTAACTCCTTGCCATACACCCGTTTGTTCCCCGGTAAACCCGTATATGTCATTCTTAATTTGTTTTCCTAAATTCCGGAGTAATATAACTTAGTTGTACACAAATGATAATTATATTATATTATATTATATATGACCGGTATAACTTGGTTGTATTTATCCTTCAATGCTTTTTCATGGCCACCCCTAAGCTTTCAACATATTTCAGGTTAAGTCCCTTTTATTATTTAAGTATGATATTTAGGAACAAAGTATGTCATATGCATACAAACTCAAGTCATATGCAGAAAAACTCAAGTGCTTGCATGTATTAGGGGGCCATATCCATACATAAACAAGAAAAAACCGTTCGTATAAATTTGAGTTAGTTTACATTTATCGCTTTGAGTTTCTAAAGTTCGACTTTACCCCTTGCGTTACTTTATTTTTAAAAACAAGCTTTTCACTTAGGTATTTTTATGTACCCGTTGGTATAAATTTAAAGTTGGTTTATGTTTAGACATTAACTTTTCCTTGGAAACGAGTTAGCTCAAGTATAATACGTTTTCGTGCTTAATTTATATACTTTTCCAGTTGATCTATATTTTTACGTAAATTTTTTCACCAAATCGAGCATCGTTAAATATAATACATTTTCATTCGACTATATAAATTCGAGTTACTCTATGTTTCTACCCCTAGCAACGCAAGACAAGTAAAATTACAATTATACTTCGCTACTACAGTACACACCGACAAACAATTCGCACCCCTCATCACTGCTCGAGGCTACTCTCGCTATCGCCGCTCACCGCCGCAATCGTTTTCTTGCTTGGTATGATGTTTTAATTACACATTTACTCCGCGGCGGGGTGCGGACCCTCTTCCTCGTTTATATTTTAAAATGACAACATTTTCCTTTTTCTAGAAAAGTATCCAACCACTCCACTTTGCTTCATCAAATAATCGAAGAATAATAATAAATAAATAATGCCCTTTGAAAATGACAACATTTTCCTCTATAGAATAATGTTCATAGTATTTATATGTGGGGTGGAGATACAATAGGAAGTTTATTTGGCTAGGAAGGATAGGAAGTGATCTTGACCATTCATTAAGTTAATCAAGGGCTAAGATTAAATCAGGGAAATTGAAAAGAATAAAAGAGGCGCGTGAGTTTGTTCAAGGGCATTCTAGTCAATCCAAGCCAATAGTTTCTCTCTCCTCCAATTCCCCCCCCCCCCATTTTTTAAACGTTAATAACTCTTTCATACGACATTATTTTTTTATAAAAATTGCACCAAAAAAACGAGCGTTTTTTTATCTTTAAAACGAGTATACTATTGCTATATTTAAAAAAAATTAAAACCCAGTTGCGTAAAACGCAATAGAAAAACCACCAGTTACGTAAAACGCAATGAAAAAAAAACCTAAAAAATGACATTTTTCTAAAACGCAATGCACCAAAAACACAAAGAAATGACTTATTTGTAAAACGCAATGGCCAGAAAACACACAGAAATGTCTTATTTGTAAAACGCAATGGCCAGAAAACACATAAAAATGTGTTTTACCTAAAACGCAATGCACAAAAAACACAAAGAAATGACTTATTTGTAAAACGCAATGGCCAGAAAACACACAGAAATGTCTTATTTGTAAAACGCAATGGCCAGAAAACACATAAAAATGTGTTTTACCTAAAACGCAATGCACCAAAAACACAAAGAAATGACTTATTTGTAAAACGCAATGGCCAGAAAACACACAGAAATGTCTTATTTGTAAAACGCAATGGCCAGAAAACACATAAAAATGTGTTTTACCTAAAACGCAATGCACCAAAAACACAAAGAAATGTCTTATATGTAAAACGCAATGGCCAGAAAACACTTAAAAATGACTCATTCTAAAACGCAATGGACTGAAAACACCTAAAAAATGTGTCACTGTGAACTGTCTGAATTGTCTACGAATTACTGTCTTCGAAATGAGCCAATTTATGGAAAATTAATTTTTCTGATGCGTTTTTAGTATAGGGGCTCTGCCCCTTGGACCCCGCCAGGGGATGCCGCCCCCGGACCCCCGCAAAGATTGTAAAACGCAATGACTAAATCAAAAACCCAGATCATGAAAATGAAATTAAAGAATTTCTTACATGGATCGAAGCCGATTTCTTCATCAATTGACAAATTTTGAATGATAGAAACACTTATCAACGCTCGAATCGAACGAATCGAGTGATTATCTCCAAAATCACCGGAAAAAACGAGATTTTTTTATGAAATTAAACTGGGTTTTCTTCAAAAAAAAAAAAAAGCTGAAGAACACGTTGATCGGGTTCTGAATCATTGATTGGTGATGAAAATCGCACTATAATGTAGTGATTATTGAGATAGAAAGTGAAGAAATAGTTGAAGATGGTGGGTTTTGAAAATGGTGGGTTTTTGAATTTACTGGGTTTTGAAAAAGGAAGAAGAAGGAGTTGGATTGACTAAAATACCCTTTCTCTTTATTTTAAAATTTGCCACATGTCATAATCCTATGGCTTCCTATCCTTCCTAGCGAAAATTAACTTCCTATTTGATCTTTTCCCTTTATATGTGTTTAGAAGACTACAATTAAAGAAAAGATCTGATTAGAATACATAAGATTTTTTTAATTCAATTTCATATACGAAAGAACCAAATATTATTTGTGAAGGTTGATTTATTAATTCAGAAGAAAATAGAAGTAATTATGTTGGGAATTATTTCATTAATACAGTCAATCATATATGGTTTTTTTTTTTTTGAAAGTATACTTTTATTCACAAGCTCACCCCCAAAAATGAGGGCAGCCAAACATAGCCAAAAACACCAACAACAGAAAAATTACATGAGTTTAAAAGAACACCAATCTTCCCACGAAATACCTCTATTTCTAGATCTATTACGATACCAAAGGAACCCCAACACTTTAACGTCCTGAAAGATATCCGCAATGTCTTTAGTGTTGTTTTTGAATCTCTTCTCGTTCCTAGTCTTCTAGATACACCAACATCCCACCATTATAATACCTTGAAGAGCATCCTTGGAAACCTTCTGTAAACCGGAGTAGTCGTGTATGGACAGCAAATCTCGAATTGAGAAGGCGGAGATCAGACTCATTCTGCACCGCCTGCTAATCAAGAGCCATATATTTTACGCCACCGAACAGAAACACAGTAAATGATCGGAAGATTCCGCAGTATCCCCGCATAAAGGACACAAATCACATCCGGTATAACAATTTCGATGAATCTAAGCATCAATGGTAGCGATTTTTCCCATTTCGGCTCTCCAAACAAAAATATTACACTTCTTCGGAACCCATTTAGACCAAATGAAAACGAAATTGCTGCTGTGATCATCGCCACTTCTGATGAAATCCTTAACAGCCTTAATCGAAAAATCTTTGTTCTTGCCGCCGATCCACTCCCATTTGTCCCGATTTCCGGATAAAACAACATTCTGAAGCAAAGAGAGCAACTCTCTCCATTCAGCAATCTCTAAATCGGAATTTGGGTTCCTGTTCCATTCCCAGCATTCGCTGAAACTATTAGAAACCGGACAAAATCTGTCCCTAACCCAGCACCTTTTGTTGACTTCTAAACGAAAAAGAAGAGGGAAACGATCCTTAAGAGGAGAATTGCTGACCCAAGGATAGATCCAAAACTTAATATCTCTGCGGTCCCCCACCGAACCTCTGAAATTATGATTCAACTGTGTTTCCCCGACCTTAACTTTTCCTACGGCTTGAACGATCCTCTTCCAAACCCCACCAACCTTCTTATTAACTGGAACCGAACACCAATTGTGTTTAGTGGAGTGCATAGAGGTGATAACTTTTCTCCACAGACTCGTAATTTCGGAACAGAAACGCCAAATCCATTTGGAAAGAAGAACCATATTAATACTACTAAGATCAGACAGACCCAAGCCGCCTTTGTCAAGGGAGCCGTTACCCTTTTCCACGCCACCCAATGAATTTTTTTGTAAGCGTCCGAACCGCCCCATAGGAACCTTTTAATGATTTTTTCGAGACCTTTAAGCACCCCAACCGGAGCCTTAAATAAAGAAAGAAAATACATAGGAATACTTTCAAGGACCGACTTTATTAGAGTAACTCTTCCTCCAATCGACAGCGTAGAGGACTTCCACATAGCCAAGCGAGATTAAAAGATCTCAAACACCGATTTCCAACTATCCAGTCTATGCATCTTAGCACCCACAAGCATGCCGAGATGCACAAACGAAAACTCACCTATGCTACAGTTGAGGGTTGAAGCCATATCAGACACTTCCGCGGATCTCAGACCCACACCAAATAAATTGGACTTCCTTAAATTAATTTTGAGGCCAGAGAAGAAGAAAAAACAACTTAGAAGGCGAGCGACATTAGTAATATTATTACGACTCCATTCGCCCATGATCACACAATCATCCGCGTATAAAAGGTGAGTCAAAGTCGGACCTTCGTTAGGCAGGGCAATACCCCTCAAAGCTCCTACGAGACTAGCAAAAAGCTTCCATAACGAAGAGGAAAAGGAAGGGAGAGAGCGGATTTCCCTGTCGCATACCTTTATGACACTAGAATTCAAAGGTCGAAGATCCATTGACAAGGACCGAGGATCTAGCGGAAGAAAGGATGCCATAAATCCACCGACACCACCTAGAAGGAAAACCCAACTGACTTATAATAGAGATCACGAAATTCCAGTTGACATTATCATAAGCTTTAGCGAAGTCTATTTTAAAAAGAAAAGCCTTGTAATCTTTACTTTTTGCCCAGGCAACGACCTCATTGAGAATAAGCGGCCCATCAAGGATAATATGGTCCTTTAAGAAAGCAGATTGGGACTCGGAGATAACAGACCCAATCACCAACTTCAACCTGTTTGCAAGCACTTTAGAAACCGCTTTATTGATGATACTGATAAGGTTGATAGGTCGTTAGTCCCCTAAACCCATCGGATCTTTGGTCTTCGGAATGAGGGTAATAAAAGAAGAAGAGCATCCACGTGAAAAACTGCCCTCCTCAAAGAAGATGTCAAAAATTCCTTCAAAATCTGTCTTAAACAACCTCCAAAAATTCTTGATAAACAACATATTGAAACCATCCGGCCCTGGAGCCTTTTCACTACTGTACTCAAAGAATTTCGTTCCTTTTCCTTTTCGTTATGGACCGCTTATTATGAGTCAGTTGGGTTTTCCTTCTCGGTGGTGTCAGTGGATTTATGGCATCCTTTCTTCCGCTAGATCCTCGGTCAATGGATCTTCGACCTTTGAATTCCAGTGTCATAAAGGTATGCGACAGGGAAATCTGCTCTCTCCCTTCCTTTTCCTCTTTGTTATGGAAGCTTTTTCGAGCATGATCAGGAAAGCTAGTCTCGTAGGAGCTTTGAGGGGTATTGCCCTGCCTAACAAAGGTCCGACTTTGACTCACCTTTTATACGCGGATGATTGTGTGATCATGGGCGAATGGAGTCATAATAATATTACTAATGTCGCTCGCCTTCTAAGGTGTTTTCTCATCGTCTCTGGCCTCAAAATTAATTTAAGGAAGTCCAATTTATTTGGTGTTGGTCGAGCTCCGCGGAAGTGTCCGATATGGCTTCACCCTCAACTGTAGCATAGGTGAGTTTCCGTTTGTGCATCTCGGCGTGCTTGTGGGTGCTAAGATGCATAGACTGGATAGTTGGAAATCGGTGTTTAAGATCTTTCAATCTCGCTTGGCTATGTGGAAGTCCTCTACGTTGTCGATTGGAGGAAGAGTTACTCTAATAAAGCCGGTCCTTGAAAGTATTCCTATGTATTTTCTTTCTTTATTTAAGGCTCCGATTGGGGTGCTTAAAGGTCTCGGAAAAATCATTAAAAGGTTCCTATGGGGCGGTTCGGATGCTTACAAAAAAATTCAACTCGTGTTACATATATATAAATAATAAATTAATATTAAATGTTATCCTAATTAATTAAAAATATAACTTTTTTTATTATTTGGTATACAAAATTATATTTATTCAACTCGTGTAAAACGCGAGGTTTTTAAAAATTTAACTTTTTTATTATTTACTATACAAAGTTACATTTATATAACCCGTGTAATACACGAAGTTTTTAAAGATATAACTTTTTATCGTCTGCTATGTAAAATAAGATTTATTCAACACGTGTAACACACGAGGTTTTTAAGGATATACTTTTTTTTATTATTTGGTAGATTTTTCAATCCGACTATACACGGGTTTTTTAAAGATACGACATTTTTAGTATTTAATATATAAAATTACATTTATTTAATCTGTGCAATATACATGGTTTTTAAAGATATTACTCTTTTTTAGATCTATTCAACACATGTAATATACGGGGTTTTTAAGGATGTAATTTTTTATCATTTGGTAGATTTATTCAACCCGATTATACACGGGTTTTTTAAATATAAGACGTTTTTAGTATTTAGTATACAAAATTACATTTATTTAATCTGTGTAATACACATGTTTTTTAAAGTATAACTTTTTCATTATTTGATATAAAAAATTACATTTATTTAACCCATACAATATACGAGTTTCATAAATATATAACTTTTTATTATTTAATATATAAAATTACATTTATTCAACCTGTGTAATACACGGGGTTCTAACCTAGTCCTATACTATTTCAAACTTACCTATATTTCTAAAACTAACTGCATATCCAAATACTGTCATATTACCCTCGCGAATGTTTCGGGTTTTCGTGTTGGTTCATGTTATCGCCATCTTTAGGAAGAGATGATTGGGGAGAGTGAAATGGGGTTCGGATCCTGGTGGTAGTTTTAGATCTAATGTAAGACAAATGATGGACTAGTGGTGAGCGACCATGGATGGAGAGAGTGGAATCTAAGTGGGCGTTTGTAGGGCTGCAAACGAACCGAACGAACACGAACAAGACCTTGTTCATGTTCATTTGTTAAGAAATATATGTGTTCGCGAACCGTTCATGAATACTTATCGAACGAGATTTTATGTTCGTGTTTTTTTTATTAAGGAAATGAACTTGTTCGTGTTCGTTTGTGTTTGTTTGTTAATTTTAGGCAACGAACGTTGACAACACAAATGAGCACAAACTAATGTTCAAGAACCCAAATGGAAACAAATGAACGCAAACAATCATTCATGAACAGAATATATAATACACCGACACTTATTAGATATTTAATTTGTTGGAATTTTGAAGTATTTAAATAAATATAAAAACTAAAAACACTAATGAAGTATCGAACACAAACAAACACATTACCGAATGTTCACGAACATAAACGAATGAACACGACCTCTGTTCATGTTTGTTCATTTAACTAAAGGAACGAAATTTCTTGTTCGTGTTCGTTTGTTTAGTAAACGAACGAACACAAACGAACGAACACTGCATTTGGTTTGCGGAATGATTTGGAATTGGAATTTGTATAGGAATTAGAATTCGAAGGAATTGGATTTGGAATTTGTTAGGAAACTTTATTTGTAAGTATTGAAGAAAATCTCAATCAACTGGATCTATGAAGAGATAACAGTCCGGAAGATCACAACAAGAAGAAGAAGATCAGATAGGACAACTGAAATGCACAACATCTACTTCAAAGAATCATAAGTTGATCAAGACATGATTTGGGTTATCAGAGAAGGTCATTTCTGATGGATCTGATGATATTCAGTTTCTGACGATTCTGATCATCAGATTTTCTGATGATTTGTTCACCTGAATTTCTGATGAAGTGGTTTATCAGAAATTCTGATGAATACCCCACTTGTCTGAAACTTAACTCTATCCTGCCACAATGAGCGAAGCAAGTTGATATTATTGGATATCATGATTACAAAGGCAACTTGAACGTTGGATTCAATGAATATGTCAAATTGCTACTTTTTGCAGGACTTATTGCATGAATAAACAATTGTTTATTCATGTACACAGCCTTCTATAAATAGAAGGCTCAACAAGTAGAAGAAATTTGAGTTTGAAGCTTATCATTCATATATACACCAAACAAACTCCATTGCCCTTCTCACCCATAGAATTCAAGATTCATTTGTATTAGATAATAATCTTACAATCACCTTGTAAACTATTTTGTTTCAAAGTGATATAAACTTGATAATTCTGTAGGTCTTGTTTTTGAAAGTCTGATTTCCATTTCTGCACATCTTTTTCACATATACTGAAATCACTTGCCATATTACGTAAAAAGAAGTTGTTAAGGCCATACTGGGTCCAACAATTGGTATTAGAGCAGATTGAATATACTATTTTCAAAAGATCAATCGCTCATCTTCTTTTTTTCTAAATATGGCCAGCTTTCAATCTTGGAATAATGCTTTTAACATTGGTTTTATGTCTAAACCTCCGACTCTGGTCAGAGAGGAATACCCCCAGTGGAAAATAAGGATGGTCAATTTCCTTAATGGTCATGACCGAGCTCTGTTTCAATCCATTGAAAGGGGTCCACATATACCAATGATTGAAATACCAGCTATTCTAGCAACTGACCAATCACCTGCTATCCCTGCCTCCCGAGCTCCCAAAAGTGAATCACTTTGGAGCCCGGAAGACAAGGAAAAGGTGGCTGGGGATGAAAGGGCAAAGTCACTCTTAATAATGGCCATCCTGAATGACATATTTTCATAAGTTGATGCATATGCATCAGCTAAGGAAATATGGGATCAGTTGGAAAATCTTTGTGAAGGAGGAGAAAGGATGAAGAGAAACAAGAGAACTAATAATGTTTCCTCATATGAGAGGTTTAAAAGTTTACCAAACGAAAAATTAAATGATACATATCAAAGATTTACAAAACTTTTAAACGAGCTAAAGAAATTTGGTATAACAAAGTCAAATGATGATAGAAACGTAAAATTTCTTGATGCTTTACCTAGAGAATGGAGAAGTCTAACCATGACTTTGTCCTCAACCTTAGAACTAGGGAACATGAGTCTTCATGACTTATACAGTAGCTTGATTCCCAGAGAGGAAAAAATATTTGGAGAATCCATTCAAAGAGGGGGATCTTTAGCTCTAATCTCAAACTCACAAAGAACAACACCAACCAATGATCCACAATCATCAAACAGCCAAAATCATGAAATTTCTGAAACATCATCAGATTTTTCAGCTTTTGCTGATGCAATAGCACTGCTCACCAAAACTTTTAAGCAGAGGCTGAGGGGAGGAGGTCAGAGATACCAGAGGAGTGACAGAGGGAGGATGGATGTAAGGTCTAAGGAAGAAGTTAGATCTAAGGATAAAGGGAAGGCTGAGGTTGTGTGTTATAAGTGCAAGAAAAAAGGTCATTATGCATCTGAGTGCAAGACCAAGAAGCTGAAAGATGTTGCTTAGTATGAGAAGAAGCTGGAAGAAGCTAAGAAGCAGCAGCAACAAGTCAGCTTAATTGCAGGGACAGATACATGGCTATTTGATGACTCTTCTGATCAAGAAGAAGAAATGGCCAATTTCTGTCTCATGGCACTTTCTGATGACATACCAGAAACTTGAAGACAACAGGTAAATTTAGATAATCTTGATCTTGAACACAAGCTAAATGAGCTCATGTCAGGTTTTCTAAATCTGTAAGTTAAACATCAATCAGATGGTAAAAAACTGATGAGTTGCAAAGGACCTTGAATAAACTTATTCTTGAAAACCAATCACTAATAGAACAAAGTTTAGATCAAAGAGCTAAAATTGAGTTTTATGAAAATGAAAGAAGAGATCTTTACAAGAAAATCAATGATAAAGAAATTAATGTAAGACGTTTTCAACAAGCCAAAGAATTCATAAGATTCATTGAGTCCACACCAAAGAACAAAGGAGAGGGTTTGGGTTATCTAAGAACAAGTAATAGCAAACCCACTGTCTTTGTAAAAGCAACTCAACAGATTTCTGATAAGATTACATCAGAATCTGATTCTGAAACTTGTAAATCAACCTGTTCTGAATATTCTTTTGATAAATCCAACCTTGAATCAAAAGGAAGTGAATGCAGACAAGAGTTTGTAAAAATTCCAGAAGCAGTTCACTCATCTTTTCAAAACTATCCCATCATTCCATCACAAGAAAGTATATCAGAAATTTCTGATGAATCTTGCATGTGTGTTGATATACTGAAGCTTGTTCAACACCATCTCCAAAAGAAAAATAAAAAATCTGTTAATGGCTCAGCATATAACAGAAATTCTGATAAAAGGTCATTTAGAAGAAATAATCGAATTAAAATATCATCAGAAAGAGTACCCAAGCATGCCTGGGTACCTAAAACCCTCTAACTCTTCCATTTCAGGACCATCATGTGCAGCAGATCTGGTACTGCGATTCAGGAAGCTCCAAGCACATGACTGGGGATAGGAGCTTACTCAGCAACTTTGTTTCAAAGTTGGTTAAATTAGTAAATTTCGGAAATGTAGTGAAAGGGAGGATCATGGGATACGGATGCATAAAGTACGGATGTTTGACCATTGAGAAAGTAGCCTATGCTGAAGGCTTAAAGTATAATATGCTAAGTTGTGGTCAATTCTGTGACAAAGGTTTTCAGGTAACCTTTTTACCAGAAAAATGTTTGTTGATAGGTATGAATGATAACAAAATATATTTAAGTGGAAAAAGAATAAGACAATCAATATACTATTTTGACTTCAAAGAAGAAAGTGAATATCCAAAACTATGTTTATTTTCAAAAATCAACAAAGGAAGTAGTTGGCTATGGCACAAAAGATTGGCCCACTTAAATTTCAAAAACCTAAGCAAATTAGCAAGCAAGGGTCTGGTAAAAGGATTACCTTTTATATCCTCAAAGAAGGATAAAGTTTGTGATGCTTGTGAGATGGGAAAATAAAAAAGAAGCTCTCACAAGTCAATTTCTGAGTCTTCTATTACACAAAATCTGGAACTTTTACACATGGATTTGTGTGGACTGTAACATTCCCATTTTTATCATATAAGAATTTTAGGTTTGTTTAAATTTATTAACCACTAGTAACTAGTTTTATTTTTAATATAATTATTCAACCCAAATAGTTAAAAAAAAACTATTTTATATATAGTTGGTTGAAATGTTATACTAATTAATTGGCCTGTATACGGGTGACCTTTCTATTAAAATAAAAGTATATAAAAACTTATATTATTAGACAGGTAGATTACGGGTAAGTTGACTGTTAGAAATATAAAGTACCTATACGGGCCTAGAGACTGTTTTATAATTAAATTATAAATTATAAAAATACATTATATTTGAACTTACTTTGTTTTTAATGAAACTTGGTTCAAATTGTAGATAAAATTATTCTCGTTCTAAAGACATTTTTTTTCGAAAATAAACTTTTATCAAACCCAAAACACCGGACAAACTATCACCAAGACGGAGATAAAAGCCGAAAGCCACAAGAACAAAACCGGTTACGTTACATCAAAGTTACTCCATCTATCCCAGTCTACAACATCACCTTTAAATCTATGCTTATACCATAGAAAACCTATAGTCTTGACGTCCGAGATCAAATCCACCACATGCGATTCCTTGCCATTGAAAATTTTCTCATTCCTAGCTTTCCAAAGCCGCCAACACGCAAGAGTAACTAACCCATGAATAATCTCTTTCTTGTTCCCAGACGCTCCACAAAGCTCGTGCATCTTTACCAAGTCTTGAACCTGAAACGCATAAATATCTGGGATTCGAAACCAATTAGATAAGCCGTTCCACATCCCAGCCGAAATCACACAACCTGTAAGAATGTGCTCCATCGATTCCTCTATGCAATCACACCATGCACATAAACTGTTAGCCACTTGAATGCCACGCCTAGCCAAAGCTACTCTGGTAGGTAATCTATCCAAACTCGCCTGCCACATGAAAATATTACATTTAATCGGAAGCCACTTACTCCATTTAAAAACGAGAGAATCCTCATCCACCGTCGAACCCGACATCCACTTTTTAGCCGACGAAACCGAAAACCCAACATTCTTCCCGTCGGTCCATTCCCGCTTATCTTGTCTATCCTCCATAGCAACCCCATGTAACAATTGTTCCAACTGTTGCCTGCTTTGGTTTTCTTCGGCAGAGGAAGGGAGCCGGCTCCACTCCCAGTTAATAATATGCTCACTACCATCTACCTTAAGCCGATTCTGAATGCAAACCTTCTTATTCTTTTCCAGCAAAAACAAAGACGGAAACATATCCTTCAATGTTTCCGAACAAAGCCAAGAGTCTAACCAAAACCGGATTTGACTACCATTCCCAACGACACCTCGAAGCACAACATTTAACCCAAAACCATCAACCTTTAGCTTGTTCCAACAATTCACATGAGTCTTCCACACTCTTGTTAAAGCATTATTGACCGGAGCCAACCCCCAAGACCGATCGCAGAAATCACCTTTCTCCACATCGCTTCCTGCTCATTATAATATCGCCACAACCATTTACAATTCAACGCTAAATTATTCAACTCCAATTTAGCAATACCCAGCTCCCCTTTGTCTATGGGCTTCGTAACCACCTCCCACGAGACCCATGACATCTTCCTAACCTCGTTCTAAAGACATATTTATAGTTTTGTAAAACATCCTATTTTAGAAGTTATACGCGCCAAAGGAAGTAAACCAATTGAGTTAATTTTAATATATAAATTAATAAAATCAAAATTTACATTAAAGTAAACTAAAAGTATACGTACATATTAATAAAATAATAGTAAAATAATTTAAACATAAAAATATATATATTTAATTGTTAGTATACGTGTACACATCAATTAAAAAGCAAACTTCATTAAATGTGTACATATTTACGTGTCTATTTTGAAAGTGTGTATACATGAGTTAAGGTGCTACGTGTAATTTGTTGGAGTAAGGATCAAAGTTATACGGCAGCTATAAATAGGCATCAAACTCTTCAGAAACCAAATTGTCATTTTTCTTCTTTCCTTTCTCGCCCTATCCATTCTATATTATTTTGTTGTTTTATTATTATTTCACCAATAATAATAATAATGCCATGCTCTATTTTAAGTATTTTAACTCCCGATCACCGCTACCCATTCCGATTGATCTGAGCCCCATAACGCATGTCAAGGCTCTGCCCGACTAAGTTCGTTTGGGTTCGGTCTCGTGACATCAGGATAAGGTTGAATTAGGGGTACTATACTTACCACGAGTGCATTATATATTTTTAAAATAGCTCAGAAGTTATACCCAAGATTTATACCAGGAGGCTTTCTAGTTGAACCCTAAAGTTACAAAGTGGGTCCACTCTCTTTTCTCACCATTTTATTCCCTTTTTGTGATATAATTATATTCAAAAATATCCCAAATTGATCCATTAGTGAAAACCCGGACCCCCAAAACCCTAATCCATATCAAAAATAAGAAAAAAAGATTTGTGGTCTTCTCGCGGGCCGCGTAAAGAATAGGTAGGAGGTCACGCGGGCGCGTCAACTTGAGAGTTGACCGGATAAGCATCCGGGGCTACGTGTCATCCACGTGGCACACCTACTCGTGACCCAGCAAACCTATACGTAGATTAGACCTCCTCGCGGGCCGCGTAAGGTTGGTCTAAGGGTTCACGCGGGCCGCGACAACCCCAGAAATCACCTATAAATAGCTTGGATCAGGAGCTTTCATTCTGTGTTGAAAGAAATTCACAAAAACGAAGTTATACTGTTAGAAATCACAATTTCTATTAGCGAGGCACTGCTACAGGGTAGTAACTCGATCGCTGCTACGATTCAATATCCGATCGATTGAAACTATCCGAGGGATGTTTAAGTGCTGCTCAAACCCGGGTTATACTTTGTCATTCGTCGTGATTCCGACAGAATGTTTGAGTGTCGCCCGAACTTGGGCTATACTCTGTCATTCGTTGCGAATCCGCTGGATGTTTAAGTATCATTCGTTGTGAGGTTTTAATCTCGTGAGCTTATCGTAAAAGTTGTATTCAGTTACTTACCTAGTTTCGTGTGCATTATTGTTTAAATTAGGTTATCAGGCTTATCAGTAGGCTAAACTCTACCCCATACACTTACAATCAAAGTAGATGCTAATTCTCAGAAGAATTTGAATCAGGAAGCTTGTTAAATCAATACGGCATGCTTATAATGTGAGTCATTCTCTTTTTACCAAACTTGCTTTCAAAATCATGTTTGTTTTCAAAGTTATAATTACAGGGATTAAGTCTTTGTAGTCTTCATTACAGCCGGTATGTGGGGTTTTGTATACATTACTTGTTATCCGTCACCATTGGACAGCGGGTTAGCCAAGGGGTGATATGACCATAGTCACAGACACCATTGGACAACGAGATAGCCAATAGGTGGTCGAGTGACAAATACCGTGGGTATATGCTTGACATATAGAAACATTGTAATCACTCTTAATATTGTAAATTATAACTATGGGTCATTTTGTGCAAACTGAATGAACTCACTCAGTATTTCCTGCTGACAAAACCTTTTTAAAATGCATTTCAGGTAATTACAGTAGATTGTAATAAGAGATGGATACGGCATCAAAAAGGCTTACAGAAGTGGCTTGATTTATCAATTAAATTAAATTAAGAAAAATTGTTTTATGTAATCGGGTTTGTCCCTTATTAAAGCTACCATTGTAAAACATGGGTTTTTATCCCATCTAATTAATAAATAAAAATCCGGGGTTTTCTAAACTCTGATATTTTTCCTAACTCACGGTCCTGATGAAATTTCCGCTGCAATGTTTTTAAAATAACCACCGGTACCACTTGGCTGCTCGCGGCTCCCGATTCCGTCCAGGGTGGGGTCGGGGGATGTGACATGGACCCATAAGTATAGAAAGTTTTTCTGGAAAGAAATATATACTTGTAATAGTTGATTATTTTTCCAGATATACATGGGTTGAATTTTTAAGAAAGAAAAGTGAAACACCTGATCTGATCATTAATTTATCAAGAAAATTGAAAATCTGTTAAAACTAACAATCAGAAGGATCAGATCAGACAATGGGACAAAGTTTAAGAATTCAAAAATTGAGAGCTTTCTTGTAAGTAAAGGAATCTCTCATGATTTTTCTGCTCCCAGAACACCTCAACAGAATGGGGTTGTTGAAAGAAAGAATAGAACCTTAGTAGAAGCTGCCAGAACAATGCTTGCTTATGCTAAAATGCGCACTCATTTTTGGGCAGAAGCAATAGCAAATGCATGTTTTACTCAAAACAGAACCCTTATCAACAAAAGGCTAAACAAAGCACCTTACAACATCATAAATGGAAGGATTCCAAGTGTAAAATTTTTGCATACATTTGGTTGTAGATGTTTTGCTTTTAATAATTTTGAAAGCCTTGAAAAATTTGACAGAAAAGCAGAAAATGTATTTTTCTTGGTTATTCTTTGTCCTCAAAAGCTTATAGAATTTTTATTCTTAACACAAGGACAATCAGAGAAAGTTTGTATGTTTCATTTGATGACTCATCAGAAACAGAAGTTTCTGATGAATACATGAAAGAAATAAATTTCTCTGATAAACAAGAAAATTATGAACATCTCTTTGAAATGATAACTGAAGATTTCTTAGAACATGATAAACCTCCCACATATAAATCAACAGATATTTCATGTACTAACCCTGCAGAACAAGTGAATAGTACATCAGAAAATCAAAATTCTGATACACCACACACAAATGAGGCAACTGTTCAGGGGGAAACTTCAAGTCCATCAGAACCAACAACTTTTCATAACAAGTTAAGATGGATCAATGGACATGTTCATTCTGACATCATTGGCAATCCAGCTGATGGTGTGAGAACAAGATCTGTAACTGCACATGAGTGTGCATTTGCTGGGTTCTTAAGCAAAGTAGAACCCAAATCTGTCAAAGAAGCTCTGAATGACTCAGACTGGATTCAAGCTATGCAAGAAGAGCTTCATCAGTTTGAAAAGAGCAAAGTATGGGATCTGGTACCCAAGCCTAAGGAAAAATCTGTCATAGGCTCAAAATGGATATTCAGGAATAAATCTGATGAGAATGGCATAATCACCAGGAACAAAGCAAGGTTAGTGGTCAAAGTTTACTGTCAACAAGAAGGTATTGATTATGATGAAACTTTTGCACCAGTAGCTAGATTAGAAGCTGTAAGAATTTTTCTTGCTTATGCTGCATCCAAGGATTTAAAAGTTTATCAAATGGATGTAAAATCAGCTTTCCTGAATGGTAAAATTGAGGAGGAAGTTTATGTGCAGCAACCAGAAGGCTTTGTTGATCCAAAATTCCAAATCATGTTTACAGATTAAACAAAGCCTTGTATGGGTTGAAGCAAGTTCCTAGAGCCTGGTATGAAACTTTGTCAAACTTCCTACTCAATTCAGGGTTTACTAAAGGTACTATTGACACCACACTTTTCCTTAAAACACACAAAGGTCAAACTTTGTTGGTCCAGATATATGTTGATGACATTATATTTGGATCAACAAATGAAAAATTTTGTAAAAAGTTTCAAAAGTTGATGACCAGCCACTTTGAAATGAGTATGATGGGTGAGTTAACCTTTTTCCTAGGGTTACAAGTTCAACAAAGAATTGATGGAATATTTTTGAGTCAATCAAAATATGTGAAAACAATTCTACAAAAATACCCACTTGAAAATTGCTCTGTTTCAAAAACTCCCATGGCAATAGGGAACAATTTAGATTCTGATAAAGATGGAATAAGTGTAGATATTAAAAGCTATATGGGGATAATAGGATCATTGCTGTATTTAACTGCAAGCAGACCAGATATTATGTTTGCAACATGTTTTCTGGCCAGATATCAATGTGATCCTAAAGAATCCCACCTAAAAGCTGTAAAAAGAGTTTTCAAATATCTAAAAGGCACATCAGAACTTGGTCTCTGGTATCCAAAGGATACAAACCTTGATTTAATTGCATACACGGATGCAGATTATGCAGGGTGCAAGATTGACAGAAAAAGCACATTTGGTGTTTGTCAGATCTTGGGAGAAAAATTGGTATGTTGGGCAAGCAAGAAGCAAAACTGTGTTGCCACATCAACAGCAGAATCAGAATATGTAGCAGCAGCAAGTTGCTGTTCACATGTGTTGTGGATGCAAACTCAACTGAAGGACTATGGAGTAAATCTGACAAAAATACCAATTCTATGTGATTCAAAGAGTGCAATTGCAATAACAGAAAATCCAGTTCATCACTCAAGAACCAAACACATAGATGTCAGATATCACTTCATAAAAGATCATGTGGAGAAAGGTAACATAGAAATGTATTTTGTTCCAACTGAAAACCAAATTACTGATATCTTTACAAAGCCTCTTGATGAAAAGAGACACAACTTTTTAATCAGCAAACTTGGCATGGTAAATTTAAAAGATGAAAATTTTTCAGAAAACAAAAAGATACAAATTGAAAACCAACTTGATGATCATCAAAATTCTAATGATCAAAGTGTAGTTAAACAGGGTTCTGATAAAGAAACCCATCAATCTAATGGAACAACAGAAGGTCTGATAAATCATCAATGAATGTGATGATTTATCAGAAAATCTGAAGATATATCAGAAAATAAATCTGATGACATCATCAGAAATTCTGATACAACATCAGAAACTTTGTTTAAACACCAAAATAATCATTGATCATCAAAGAACTCTTCATCTTCATGCATATCCCATATGTATAAATTCATAGCTGTGTATAGTCTGTTTTTGTATTTTTTTTCTTTATTGTATTTAATAAAAAAAACAAAAAGGGGGAAAAGTAACATGCATAAAGATAAAATTCAATTAAGAAAATTAAAAAAAAAAAATCAACCGTCACAAATTTTTTTTTCAACCATCACAATTTTTTTTTTTGCTTAGAATTGAATTATACTTGCTTTACCAATGCATGCAACGTCATTTTTCATAAGAAGATTAAGAGACACGTAGGCACTAAAATGATTAGGAGCTATGAAAGTAGCCTCCTAGCTATTTAATGCTTACTCACAAAAGGGGCTTGGTAGACTGTCATATTCACTGCAATAGATATCGTCTTAAATGAAGAGATGAAAATAAAAACCTTTTTGTTGTTAATATCATTCATGAGAAACTATCACTTTCATCTATGAATATTAACAACCTGAAAAGGACATTCTTCATACCAAAATCATCTCTTCAAAAGTCCGTCATCAGAAACTTCTTATTTCAAATGGGTCGCCCAAAATCAATGAAAGCTACACAATTCCCTCTTAACCTTCATAAACACCATAATCTTAGACTAAGATCTAACTTGAAAGGATCTGCATGGGAGGACTGCAGGTATGTGTATAATATGATCATGCGAAGTCCTTTGGGCTTTGCCGTATCAACACATGTCACTATATATCTAGAACTTCTACAAGAATTCTGGTGGAATGCTCAAATCGTTTTAAGTGGCATTTCCATGTGGATAAATAGTGAGGTTATGGGGGTAAAAATCACCCTAAAGGAGGAAACACTCAGAGATGTCCTCCGATTGGGTGTTGATCAAGAAAACAGCATCATGGACAAGGCAGATGTGCAACAAACCTTGATTGAAATGGGCTATCATTCAAACAACGTGTCAAGGCAGGTTAGCAAATCTGGGTTTATACCTCCTTTCCAGTATCTGGTGACACAGCTAAGTGTCTGCTTTTCTAAAAAGATTGGACACTTCAACGAGCTGTCCCATAGGATGATGGAAGTGGTTCATGCTATTGTACAGGAAAAACCTTACAACTACTCTAAGTTTCTCATGAGAGACTTAGAAGCAAACATTCATGACCGTCAGCCCTTTCTGATCTACCCCCGATTCGTAACCAAGGTGATCACCGTCAGCCCTTTCTGATCTACCCCCGATTCATAACCAAGGTGATCACAAGTCAGCTGGACTTTGGAGGAGTGAGAAGCTGGTATCCAAGAGCTGAGCTGGCACTTCAAGAAAACATAAGAGATGCTACCCTTGTTCCATCAACGAATCACACAGGAAGGATAACCAGTCTCTGGTTATATGTGAAGTGCATGTATAACGTGCTGGATGAGGAGGATGAGTAGTTGGTGTTTACTTGTTTTAGTTTTTTTTTTTTTTTTTTGTTTAACTGTCTTTTTCTAGTTATATATTAAGTTTGCCTTAATTTTATGTTACTTAAAAAAACATATCTATAGATCCGGGGGGAACTAAAATAACATGTTTGATAAAAAGAAGGGAAATCTGGTGAAATTCAAATGAAATCTGATAGGATCTAGTAAAACTCAGAAAATCTGATAATTTTTCAGAAAACTCATTAAGCCATCAGAATCTGTTCAATCACCATAAAATTCTCAAGATAAACTGAAAATCTGATAATATATCAGAAAATCAAATTTTTTTCAGAAAAATCTCTTGACAAACAGGAAGTTTGATTAATCAACAGAAAGAAACATCAGGAAACATTGTCTTTAACCAGATTCAAAGGAACTTATAACCATCTAAATTTTTTTTAGATAAGTTTCTTTCAAAATATTTTTTTTCTGAGGATTGGAACAAGCTATATGACAAAGACTTCCTGAAAATCAGAACAAAGGTGTGGAGTTCATAAATGCAATGTAAGTAAAAATCTTCGAACTCTACTTATTCCCTCTCATCTCAACAAAAAAAATGCTGATTCAAATTCTGTAAATGAATCAAATGCATTCTGATGATATATATGGGAAATTCAACTCGCAAAAGCATTACTCAAAGATTTTCTGATATATATCATCAAGAGGACAACATGGGAAGATACACAATCTCAGAAAAGGTTTTATTGGACCTTTTTTGAAACAAAAGGGGTCCCACATGAAGAAAAGGTGCAAGTTGGATGTTAGTGTTTATCTATTAAATCGTTGAAATCTCTAATTATCCTTAAAGAGATAAACATTAAATTAGAGATAAACCAAAGGTTTTTCAAAAAGGGTTGTTTCCTTAAAGGATTAAAACATCATTAAGGTGTCATAAACCACCTTGAATACAAAAGAACCCACGCAAAACACTCAAAAATCTCTGTCTCAATTCACTATAAGTATCCCATTAAAAAACAGAGACTTCCATCTTCAACCTTCATACTCAAACCCTAAAAACCCTTTCCGAAGCAAAAACCCAAATCCTCAATGGCTGCTAGAAACATCAACACATCACCAATTGAACACTCTGTTCCGTTAATCACTGAAGCTGAATTTCTTCCATTAAAGAGCAACAATGAAGCAATGAATGATAACATTGAAGAGTATGATATAAAATGTCAAATTCTTATTGAATTTCTGATCAGATGCCCGATAGCTCAAGCTCTCACAAAGACCAGAGAGGTACCAGAAAGACTCCTACAACAAGTTGTGAAAACTCTCAAAGTCTCAAATCAAATGGAGCTAACAGCACATATATGTGGAAATATCTTCATTACAATCTCACCGGAGAAAATAAGGGAATGTTTAGAACTACCCTTAAACTAAGGCTATGAAGAAGCACCAGAAAAAGAAGATATGTTCACACAACTTGATGCTGTAATGGGCTACAAGACAAAGATTTCAAAGATCAATGAATTCAAGAGAAACAAGCTACCTGCCTTCTGGCAAGTGTTAATGGAGATCCTGAACAAGTGTTTATCATCAAATATTGGAGGTACAGACCAGATAAATATGAATGTTCTGACAATCATGTTCAGCCTCATAAATGGGTTGAATATTGATTTTGGAACAGAAATAATTTAATCTGATCAGAAGATCAATTCTGACTAAAACTGGAAGGATAGATTCACATCTACCCTTTCCCAGATTTCTGGCAATCATAATTTCTGATGCATCTTCTGAAAGGAATCTAGAAATTCCAAAATCAAAAATTATGTGGAAAACAGAAATCATGAGACCTTGGACTGCAGTAGGGTCTTGGAAGTCAGATTATGATGTACCTGTTCTGTCAGAAAAAATGATGTATCTGATACCAGAAGATTCACCATATTGTACAGAATATCTGAAGATGTTAAGCAAAAGGCCAGAAAACAAAGAAGGTTTTGAAAATGTGTCCCCCATGGAGCATGATGCACAAGAGTCAAGCACACCAAGAATGGAGCAGGAGGGTGAATCTGTTACTCATCCAGCTGATGAAGATGTGAATATGAGTCCTGTGGCAGAAGAACATCATGCTGAAATCTCACATATGGGAGAAACAGGTGCACAACAATCTAAACTCAATATATTTTATAATTCTGAGAGTGATTCTGATGAGTCAATTTAAGGAAAGTATGAAATTTTACATAGAGGCACTGTTTCTACAAAACAAAATGTGAGTGAAACAAAAGACCCATTTTCTGAATCCGATTCTGAGGAGGAAAATGTGGTGGCAACAGGTGGAGATCAGTCTACTGATCAAGGAAACCTGGATGAGAAAACTAAGAGTTTCTCAACAACTCATGGAGAACCTGAAAGGGTTCAAGGATATGAGGAAAACCGAGACTTGAATATGTTTCAATTTTCTGGTGAGGAAACAGAGAATATGGAACATTTTCATCCTCTTAACCTCAAAACAGCAGAGAATGTGTTTTCTGCTGGTGTTAGAGGTGGAACATCAGTTGTTTCTCCTACTTACCAAGGACATCAATCTATGTCCACTGAACAACTTCACAAGGAACTTGAAGATGCAACTGCCCCTGAGAAAACAGCTACAGAAGGAAAACTTGATCTGATACTGGAAGAAATCAAAAATCAGAGATCAAGGTTTTATCAGAAACAGTCAAAGCTGTGCAGAAGCAGACAGAAGACAACACTGCAGCTCTCAACAAACTACTAGAGTCATCAGAAAACAGAGAGAGCTCATCAGAATTCAAGAAAGATCTCAATGAATTACAAGATATCAAGAAACAGATGGCTGGAGTTGCAACTGCAGGAGAAAGCTCAAGTTCAGGAAGAATTCTTGAAGAAATACAGTTCCTCGGAGCCAACAACAACAGCATGGCTGAGGCTTTTGAGAAACTGTTGGTGGAATTAACTGCACAAAGAAATCAAGAAAACCAGGAGCTTCAGCAAATGAAGAAACAAATACTCAAGCCCTTACTAATGTTCATTTGTTAGTAAAGAGATTGCAGTATAATGTTGCCAGACTAGCAAAAGTTGATCTTCATGAACTAAAAGCACCAATTCCACAAGAAAGACAAGAAAAAGGATCAGAAACTCCTCAACAACAACCAGAAACCATTCAACAAGAACAAACCAAACAAACAGAAACTTCAACAGCTCAAAAACAGAAGCAGACCATGGGTCGACCTCCAGATAAACAAAAGATACTCATGGGCCCTCCACCAAACATCCCAAAGCCAGACACTTCAAAGGTCCAACAGAAAGAACATGTTCCAGTTCAGTCATCTTCTATAGCCATCACAGGAGAAACAAATTTTAGCATAAGGATGGATACAAAAGAAAAGAGAAGAATGGAACATGAAGTGACCTCCTCACAAAGGCCAAGAAAAGTAATGAGAGAAGATTCAGAAGGGAACATCAAAGAAGTAGAAGTGTTAAAAGGTGATTTACACACAATAATGTACCCTGAAGAACATCTAAAGAACTACTACTGGAAAGGTCCAGAAGACAACCCAAAAAGGCCACTCTCACCATTGAGTAAAGGTATTGTTGAAAACAGAAACAATGGAGGCTAGGTAATCTTGCACAAACACATGACAAATCCAATAGTATCTATTGAAAGAATCGATACTTTGACCACTGGAGGAGGCGCCTTAGGCTATGAAGGACAGAACAAGTATACCCTGATCAGAAAAGATAAAAGTGAACAGAAGGTTACTGATGCAAATATGGCTGATGATATTCACCCAATGGATATAGTCAAAATGAAGAATATCATTGATGAAGATAAAAGTAATTCAGTGGTGATCAGAAGAGCCCTTAATAGTCTCAAAAGTGCAGGAGCAAAATTATACAAAAGGGCTGCACTGGCAGACTTTGATCTATGTATCAATTTTGAGTATAGCAACAAAGTGCTAATACCTCCTCCCAACACATCAATTCCAGCTGAAATTCCTTCCAAACTTGTGAGAACTGGAGCAATCTTTGACAAACCAGAAATGTGTGCAGTCTTCAAAGATGCTTATGATGAGAAAGCTCTATTCAGAATCAGTGAAATATGCAGGTATTCAAATCAGACTTTGAAATATATAAGGAACTGCATAAATGAGAAACAAGAGCAGCTCAAAAAGAAGGGAAAGAACAATGAACAGCTGAGAAAAACAATTGAAGATTGCATTAATAACTGGATGGAAGCAAGAGGATGATACAAATCAATGTATAAGGAAACTCAAAAGGCAATTGATCACAAGAAAAAGCTGAAACCAGGGGACAAATACAGAAGTGGAGTGAAGATAAATTAATGAATTGATGAGATCAAAATTCTATTTCTGAACAATATTTTATTTCTGTCTGTTTTTGAACAATGGTTGGTTTGATTATGTTTTATGTTTCTGAACTTAGTAGTTTGATCTTTCTTTTCAAGAATTAGTTAAAAGTTGTTTATATTGGATATAGATAGTTCATTTTCTTACAATACTTAAGGGGAAACTGTTAGGAAACTTTATTTGTAAGTATTGAAGAAAATCTCAATCAACTGGATCTATGAAGAGATAACAGTCCTGAAGATCACAACAAGAAGAAGATCAGATAGGACAACTGAAATGCACAGCATCTACTTCAAAGAATCACAAGTTGATCAAGAGCTGATTTGGATTATCAGAGAAGGTCATTTCTGATGGATCTGATGATATTTCTGATGAAATATCATCAGGTTCTGACGATTCTGATCATCAGATTTTCTGATGATTTGTTCACCAGAATTTCTGATGAAGTGGTTTATCAGAAATTATGATGAATACCCCACTTGTCTGAAACTCAACTCTATCCTGCCACAATGACCGAAGCAAGTAGATATTATTGGATATCATGATTACAAAGGCAACTTGAACGTTAGATTCAATGAATATGTCAATTGCTACTTTTTGCAGGACTTATTGCATGAATAAACAATTGTTTATTCATGTACACAGCCTTCTATAAATAGAAGGCTCAACAAGTAGAAGAAAATTGAGTTTGAAGCTTATCATTCATATACACACCAAACAAACTCCATTGCCCTTCTCACCCATAGAATTCAAGATCCATTTGTATTAGATAATAATCTTACAATCACCTTGTAAACTATTTTGTTTCAAAGTGATATAAACTTGATAATTTTGTACGTCTTGTTTCTGAAAGTCTGATTTCCATTTCCGCACATCTTTTTCACATATACTGAAATCACTTGCCATATTACGTAAAAAGAAGTTGTTAAGGCCATACTGGGTGCAACAGAATTTAAACATTCCACTTGGGATTGGAATTTTAATTCCTTTTTGTTGTGTTTGGTTATCAAATGAATTGGAATCCATCACCCCGACACCCACAACCACCAGTTCGGGTCGAAACGGTTCGCGCCGAAGCGGTTCGATTCGAAACGGTACTGGTGGAAACGGTTGACGTCGAAACGGTTCGATTTGAAACGGTTTGGGCCGAAACGGTTCGATTTGATTCGAAAAGGTTCAGGTCGAAACAGTACGGGTTATTGTGTTTGGTTGTCAAATGATTTGAAATCCATCACCCCGGCACCCACAACCACCAGTTCATGTCGAAACGGTACGGGTCGAAATGGTTCGCGTCGGAACGGTTCGCGTCGAAACAGTTCGGGTCGAAGCGGTTCGATTCGAAACGGTACTGGTTGAAACGGTTCGCGTCGAAGCGGTTCGATTCGAAATGGTACGGGTCGAAACAGTTCGCGGTGAAACCGTTCGCGTCGAAGCGGTACGGGTCAAAACCGTTCGCGTCGAAACGGTACGGTTCGTATCGAAACCAGTATGGGTCCAAACGGTGCGGGTCGAAACGGTCGAAGATTCCAATGAATTTACTTTAATTCCTTCACATATAGGAAGGATTTTGAATTTGAATTCCTTTAGTTAAAGGAATTTGAAGGAATTCATGCCTAATTCCAATTCCAATTCAATTGTCAACCGAACACATGAAGATTGGAATTGGGATTCCAATTCCATCAAATTCTGTGAACCAAACATCTTAAGAGATGGAATTCAAATTCCAATTCCCTTAGATTCATTAAATTCCTACGAACCAAACGCCCCATAAGGTTCTTGAAGAGAGAAAAGAGTCATCTGCTCGCGTAACGTAGGTATTTCTTGGTTTGTGGTATTAGTCTAAATTAAATAACTAAGAGTAAAAAAAAGAAAATCATTGAAGATAAAGACGAAAAAGAAACTGATGTAGGTAGTCTTGATACTTGTTTTGTAAGAAATGCGTACCTAGGGGTCGATCTCCTTTCGTTAACTTCCATGATGGCGATCAGAGTTGTTGCCTACAAAACAAAATTCCGTTAGCACTCGCCACAGGAATGAGGTTATCCTTGTGACCGCCCTCCAGCGTGAGAACAAGTATTACCTGCACCGGATGTTGATTTATAAAATGATTGGCAACGAATATGATTACAAAAAGGGGTACGCGTTTCCATTGATAGAATACAAGGCGAGCTTTCTAAATAAAGGAAGTCCTAAAAAGCGAGCGTTACACGTATGAATAAGAACGACATGATATTACAGATTGAGACTTTTAATCCGGTATTTGATATTTATTGTGCAAGTGAAAAAGATGGAACATATAAACCTGCACCGGTGTTATAGATCGAGTAGAAGGAGTCTTTTATGAACCATATTTGATGGATTGTATGATTTTCATGCACAGATAAAATTTGGTCAAATTCTTGTTAGCCTATTCTTATTAGCTCAAATGTATTCAAGTGTTACATGGAACCACATAGCCAACGATTCTAACATACGTTATGGTAGTCAGTAACATTCCATCTAATCCCTCAACTTTGAACAATTACACATTAAGTCCCTCCTATTTCTAACCAATATTAACACTTGTACGACCTTCTCCTCTTGATTATCTTGTTCATGTCTTTAAGAGCGTATTTACTTTATGGATTCATACATATCGCTGTCCATAGTCTAATCATATGCACATTTGATTGTATTTTCACTTGTTATTCATTAAGAACTTGCCAAAATCACAAAAAAACACCTATGAAACAATAAAAACAAAAATCCTATTATTTAAATGCTAGTTACACTTGTTCTAACTTTCTTTCTACTTGTTGCAGTTGATCGTCGTGGTCACAATACCTTTTCCAAAACCAATGATTTTGCCATAGTAAATGTATCTCTTCAATTGGAACCTGCTTAGTTTCAGGCAAGAGGAAATAGATAAAAAGAGTCATTATAAGAATGAAGCCACCAAACACCAAGAATATGCCATATCTTAGATGGCAGAGTGAAACTAAGAAACATTGTGCAATCAGAGCTGTAAACAACATGTTAACACAAACAACCATACTTTGACCCGCAGACCTCGTTTCCAATGGGAAGATCTCGGATGGAACTAACCATCCTAGTGGGCCCCATGACCTCCCAAAAGCTAAGACAAAAAGACTTATTATAACTACAAGGAAGATGCCTATTCCTTTTGATAGTGCAACACCTTGTCCGAAATTCAACGCTAGAGTTACAGCCACAGCTACCTGAAACATCACAAGCATCATGTATATAACTATGAGGTTGTTTACAGTCATTTCACATTGACGTCTATCAGTGAAAAAGACCAACCGTGTTACAATTGAAAAACAGTGCAAGATACGTACAATGAACTCTACGTATATATACGTACAAACATATATACGTGTGTGTGTATATATATATATATAAATGTAGAGAGAAGAATTACCATGCAGCAAATCATTTCAAAACCAGCTTCCAAGAAGAAAGCTCTTCTACCTAACTTATCAACAAGAGCCATTGATATTAACGCACCGAGAACAAGAGAACCCGTTGTGATTGTAGAAGACCAGAGAGCTGCAGCTGAACCAAACCCCAAGCTTTGAAAGATCACAGGTGCATAGAACAACACAGAGTTCATCCCAGTGAGTTGTTGAAACGCAGGTATACCTAACGCTCCTATAACCAGCTGCGGACGATTCTTCCTCTTGAGCAAGTTTCTAAAAGGATGTTTTATAGCTTTAGCAGCTTCACTTGCTTCAATAAGATCTTGAAATTCTGCTTCGACTTTTGTTGTACCTCTAACTCGTTCCAGCACTTTTCTTCCTTCTTCTAGTCTCCCTTGTTCCACTAAACTGTTTGGTGTTTCCGGTAAGAATAATCCACCAACAAACATTAGCAAAGCTGGAATCGTTGCTAAACCAAGTGATAATCTCCATCCTTTTGGATGTTTTTCAGTTGCGTTGTTTACAAAGTTGGCTATGAATATTCCCAAAGTAGTTGTTAGCTGGAACAGCTGGTTTACCGCACCTCTCACCTTTGCAGGCGCCATTTCTGAGAGATATAGTGGAACTGTCTTCAAATTTTCATATAAACAAAACTCTGGTAAGTACGATTTACAAATTGACAATTTTAAACTAGAGCAAAATGCCATTTTCGCCCCTAAGGTTTGGTCAGTTTTGCGACTTTCATCCAAAGGTTTATTTTTCCGCATCCAGGTCCAAAAGGTTTGAAATCTTGCCATTTTCATCCGGCTTGTTAACTCCATCTATTTTTCTCCGTTAAGTCGGGGATATTTTTGTCTTTTTTGTTAACTTAAAGGGTAATGTGGCCTTTTTCACTTTATGTACAAGCATTTAGCATAATGTACAAGTATTCAGAATACCCTTACTAAATAAAAAAGACGGAAATACCCCTAACTTAACAGAGAAAAATGGATGGAGTTAACAAGTTGGATGAAAATGTCAATATTTCAAACCTTTTGGATCCAGATGCGGAAAAACAAACTTTTGGACGAAAGTCGCAAATCTGACCAAACCTCGGGGATGAAAATGGCATTTTACTCTTTAAACTATTATTGAAACAATATCGTTATTGGGGCTTACTTGGTTTCCAAATCCGATGCCGACGCCGAGTAAGCATCGGCCTATAATGAGCATGGCGAGGTTTTGTGCAAAAGCATTTAGAATTGCACCAAGAAAAAAGCTGACTGCACCAACAAGAATACTGGCTCTTCTACCTTTGTTTCTGGTTACATGGGATGCTACAAATGTAGAAAGCAGGGCTGCAAAATATAGAGATGACGTGAAAAGTGTGAGGAGTTGGTTGTCATATTTGCAGTAGTCGGTTTCTTTGAGATGTTCTTGTTTTCTTTTGTAAACTTCATGAAAGAATTCCTTCAAGAAATGATCCATAGATGTCACTCCACCTGAACATAAACAAAACATTTTCAGAACATGGTATGTTTGGGAACGAAAATAGCAAGTAGTTTAACTAGCAATAACGAAAACAATTGAAAAACATGCAGCAGGTAGAAAGGCAAGCCTTACTCAAAGAAAAGGTTCACAAATAATAAAGAAATATGTGATTACAGAAAAAAGAAAGCAAAACAAGTCAGCGTTTAGATCACGAAAGCTGACGCGAGAGGTGAAAGTTTCACGTACATAAGGCACTGCTCTATGTACAACCAAATAAACTTTATATATGACCAAGAAGTTGCATCCTTTTAGATATCAGCCTTTTTAATAGGTAAACCATATTTTTTTCATCCTTTGGTCTACATACCCTAAATTTGACCATTTTTGCATGAGACACCACCTCAAGGCCCTAGGGCGTTTTCCAGATCGCCTTGCGCCACATGCACATTTTTTTAAAGCCAAGGCTATATGTACCAAAATGAGGTTGTACTCCAAGCATGTATAGTTGCACTTTTCTTACCAGTCCAACAAAGGTTACTGCAAGAAACCTGTATCTAAACACCCAATTCCTTAAAAACTACAAAAAAAAAAAAAAAAAAAAAAAAAACCAAAAAAAACAAAAAACAAAAAAAAAAACTTTTTCTTTTCTAAAAAAAAAGGTTGCTTTTTGTAAGAAACTTGTAACAAAACACCCATTTAACAGGTAAATGAATAGAGGCATAGAGCTTCCCTTAGTATCACAAAAGAATACTCAAGTCTTTAACACATCATGATTCATGATTGAAAGTGGTAACAGTATCCACTTTAATCATCAAATTTTAAAAGATTACTTAATCATAGAAATCCCAAGAAACAATATTTTTTTAAATCTTTGAACTTTTTTGGCCATTGTTCACAACTGCATCATCTACTTTAATCATCAAAGTTCAAAAAACTCAGCTTTTCTCTAACATGATGTTTTTTTCCTGAAATTTCTACCCCCTGCATTAATTTATAAAATATAATATTACATACAATAAATGCCAAAATCAATAACCCTATTTAAAAAACAAAAGATCCTTTTACAAGATTCTAAAATTCAAATTTAAATAAATATAAAAAGACTGGGACCATATGTCAGTGAGATCCCCCATAATTCCATAACACTTTCATTATTCGGTATTAATTTACAAATTAAAACATTACTAATCAAGTTTTCTATATACACTGAGAGTGAAACAGGATCAGAACATCAGATCAAGAACAATACCCATGTAGATCAAGTGTTCGACGAAATGCCCATGACAAAATTTAAACTAAAACCATCAAAAAGAAAAAAAAAACATGCACCACATAACCAAATCAGACAGACAACCACCCACATTCACCATAACACAAATCTCAGAGGAAATAATTAACACAAACTGACCGGAAACACCGAGATCATAGCCGAAAAGGGAACCACCGAGAGCCGCAACAACGGTAGCAAAAATGAAATACCAAGTGATGTTATACTCGTAGTACTCCGCCCTAGCTCCGCCTTGAGCATCTACAAAGCCTCCGCCGGCCATATTTGGTCTTGATTGAATACTGGGAATATTACCGGAAATGTGCAGAAGAAGTGCAATTTTATGGGAAAGTAATGGATATATGATGAGATGGAAATGCCAAAGATTGTGGAAGCTGTATGGATAAAGTGGGATAACAAACACATCGGATTGAGAATTGGATTTCTAATTATAATAAATGCATTTATCCGAAATAAATCAAAACTAACACATGAGCTTAGAATATGTTAGCTAAAAATAGTATTGTAAGAAAAAGAGATTCATGACAAATTCAATGATGAGTAAAGGGAAATGTTTGGTTAATTTATAATTGAGTAAAATGCACGGATAATCCTGTGGTTTGATGAAATTTCACCTTTAATCCCCTCTTTTTAAAATTACACTCTTAGTCTTTGTGATTTGACAAGTTGTTACTCAGGTAGTACCCAAAGCGGATGGAGGTTAGTTTTTCTGGTTAAGTGGGTGTGAAATGACAAGAACTATCCAAGTAACAACTTGTCAAACCACAGAGACTATCTGAGTAACCTTCATCCGCTTTGGGGACTATCCGAGTAACAACTTGTCAAACCACAGGGATTAAGAGTGTAATTTTGAAAAATTAGGGACTAAATGTAAAATTTCACCAAATCACAGGGACTATCCATGCATTTTACTCTTTATAATTTGTACGAGAATAAATAAATAATATAATATAATATAGTTTATCTTTATACTATAGTGTTTTAGGCATGTGTAATATTATTGCTTTGGCCATATTTGATAAGCGGTAAGTAAAGATGTTATTTGTGTGTTGAATTGTATTGAATCATTGTTATGCTCATTGGTATGTCATATTTTACTAACCCAAAGGTTAAATTGGAAAAGCCAATTGTTATCTATTTAAATTGTATTGAATCATCTGAGTTTTTAGATGCTCTTCTAAGTATTTAGTGAGTACGTAAAAGATTAATTAAAGTTTATCCAAAAACTAAAAGCGCTTCTTGGGTCCTACTGATTAGAGTTGTGGCCGCTTTCCTAATAAGCTTATAATATTACAATGTCAGTAATCCATATCAATAAGCGAAATGGGTAGCTTGGACATCGAGTTTCTAAGGACACTACACGAGGTCTTAAAAGACGACTAGTGAAAATTGGTATTAGAGAGAATTCACGCTCTCGTGTAGTAGACAAGCCAAAGTCACAGTCCAAAAGTTCTTAAATGATGGTTTAGCAATAGTGGGGAGAAAATATCAAATGGAGGTGCACGTGACGTAAAGATAATTTGACTAATTGTAACACCACAAAAATATATATTAAGAGAATAAGTTAAATTGAATTAAAAATTTAACTTAGTTGGTAAAATGTGTTAAATAACTACTTAGTGATGATATATGCCTAAATAAAACAAATGCACAAACTAGAAGGGGGAAAGGTGAAAATTTAAAAAAAAAAAAAAACAAAAGGATTAATAAAATTAAAACCCAAATTCGCACACTCTGGTGTGTGGGAGTTCGACCAGAACAAGGGAAAAACAAGGGAAACCCTTGTTCTTGCTAAAATCACTCAATTGATCAAGGAATTCAAGGCTAATCACTTGCATGATTCTAAATTTTCGGTCATCTACACATACTCAGTAAAGTGGTAAGTTAAATCTCTTGATTTGGTGAATTATAGGAAATGGGTTTCAACCCAATCATATGTTCATGTTAAAATATGTGCAATTAGATGTAAGGGTTGGTTGCACTATAGGATAAGGTTTATGTGTGAATTTGATCATTTGAATGACTAGTTGCATAAAACCATTTGATATGAAATATTAGAGATGTAGGATGATGAAAATTAGGAATGATCATGTGTAAATTTGGCATATGATGATGTTGTAGTACTTGAATCTTAGGCAAAATGATGTAGGATAAAAGAATGATATGAACTTGATTGATTATTGACGGGTTATGAGGCGAACTAGAAGGAATTGTACTTCAAAAGCTTATATGTAGTGTCCTACAAATGCGAAACCCGCCAAGTGCTCGATAACATGCCTAAAAGAACATATTGAAGAAATTGTGATAAAGTTGCCATATGTTAGACTATGAAAATAATGAAATTATATTTGAATGAACTAAAAGATGAAACGAATATGTTAATGTAGGCGTGAAGGAAGAAAACTCAAGTGCTAGGAAAACGGAAAACATGCAAGATCGAGGTATGTTATTTATGCATATCAAATTCTATTAGTAAATTGTTGTTTGTGCTAAAGCCATAAATTTGATAGTTGTGATAGATAAATAGTAAATGGTTTGATCCGTTGTGAATGAATTGCATGAACCGTAGATTTATAAATGAAATGTTTTATGACCGGTCCTTTATGGGAGAACCGGATAATGAGAAAATGAGTATGAAAGGAATAAGTTTGTTCGTCCTAAACGAACCGAATGAAAGTTATATTATGAATGATATTATCCGTTACTAACGGATAAGTTATGAATGAACGCAACCAACTCGATCCGTTGGTCACGGATTTGAGTGTATGTAAAAGATTGAAAGGAATGTATTCGTTCGTTATAAACGAACCGAATGAAAGTTATGTATGAATGAAAAATGCCTGTTTCAACGGGATAAGAATGGCATGTTATATCTCAATTCTGAGATAGTATGTTTGACCCGTTTCACGGGGTAAGAAGATGCACGTATGTGATGAATGTATGAAAGTGATTAACTTTGATTTACTAGTCTAGAAGTAACGTACTAACGAGTTTAAAATTTTGATGTAGGTAAATCCGCAACTTAGACGTGATGGCGAACTTGGAACAAACACACGCGTGAAACTTGTCTATATGCGCTTCCGCTATTTTGTGATGATGTTATGGTCAAAGCTACTTTTGTTGTAATTAGTTTTTGAGTAGTAACTAGTCTTTTTAAGTCAACATGTTAAATCTTTTAAAACATAAATGTTGTCATTAGTAGATATATAAACGTAATGCCATGGCGTTGTATGTCACACCCCGACCGCGTAAAACAACAAATCGTGGCGGAATCGTCGGGGAGTGTTGTAACAGAATCATTGTTTCAAAACACACGGAAATTTGAAGTTTCGTTTTATTAAACATTAAATATTTACATCGTCTGAAAATCTAAATAAACAAGTTAAACATAGTCTATCGTAGTTATTAAGACACTAAGGCCTTGTCCAGTCCTATGTGAGCATGCATCCTAGCAATCAACATCATTCAACAACACCTGAAACATATGTGAAAACAAAGCCAGCAAAGAAATGTTGGCGAGCACATAGGTTTATAAGAGTGTCGGATTCATGGCTAGTTTACATGTTGCAATACTTAATTAAAAACCTTGTTTTGAAAAATATAGTATTGCAACATATTTAACCAACTCAAATCAAGTTGGTTATAATTTATAAAATCTTGTAACCATGATTCATAACCCAAAACATTTATTTAATTAAATCAAATTGTAAAACATCTCGTAAAAAAAACTCGTTAATAAAACTCGTATGGTTTATATTATTCAGAAAACATCATTGTGTGACATCGTTTCAAAATTGTTTACCCAAGTGAACTAAATAACGCCACGGTATGTAATATGATGAAAACACTTATATATAAGAAGTACCAGCAGCGTATCTACCATATTTTCATCACATTACACCCCTCTCGTTACCTAAACACTAACCAAAACCAATCGTTTACCCAAATCGTTTAACTCGTCAAAATCGTTTCAGTCGTTTAAATAATTCTCGTTTTAATTGTGAAAACTACTTTTGGTCGTCTCGCTAATAACATCCAAACCTTCGTGACTCGACTATCTCGAAACTCGCATTAATAAACCACCAAAGGGTAAATTAACAATCACAGATTCAGTCGTTACCCACCTAACCCACACATAACCATGGGTGCAGTCTGATAACGGGATTTGTCAGATCATATGGTACCATAACCTAATATTGGTCGGTTCGGCCAAAACTAATGAATATTGTTCGTTATGTAATTACAACCAACAAGTTTATCCACATTATCGAAATCGTTATTAATTTAATATAAACCATTTTAATCATTTTCGAAACCATCGTTAAAAACATCGAAATCATTTAACACATATGAGTCACCCCAAAACATTTGAAAACAGTAAAATAGGGGAACTATGTACTCACATGAGAATGCTTAGAAGTCTTGAACAACAACCAAGCAAAGCTAGAGGGATCACGGAAATTAAATAGCACCTAATATAAGTAACTATGTAAATAAACCGGACCTAAATCGGAAGATCGGATAGGATGAGGTTTCGTAAACCAAATGAGTATTGGAACTCATATGACATGGTTTAACAAAGCCTATATCCTAAATCGAAACCTAACCTAAGTGCTTACGACCCATTAAGGTAGCTTACGCTATTTTAACACGTCGTTCACGCAAACACGCGTTCGAGACGTCTAACTAGTCCTATGACAAGTATTATATGCCTAAACATGTTGCATAATCAATTAAGTGATAAAAGTGTATGTTACATATGCCTAAAATTCAATTATGCATGAAAAGGGTATTTTGGTCATTTTACCTAAGGCATATAAACTACCTATCGTACAACTACTTAAACTATGTGACCATAAGGTATAACCTCGGAAGGTTATTCCCTATACAACTATGGTCAATAAACATGCTTGGTCGGATCCTAATGATCGACCAAACGGGTCTAGTTCGAAAGTCTAAGCGGTTGTTTAGACCGCTTGACTTACGACTCTACACAAGCACTAAACTAAAAGTGGCGAGTTAAACATGTTAAAACATGTTTAACGAAGTTAGAAAACAGGTTTTAATATCAAAACAAAGTGTTTTGATACCCAAGAGTAGTTTGGTTACAAAATACGTATGAACACGCATTTTGGCCGAAACTACGACTCGTCACTACACCTAATCAACGTGGTAATCAGTAGGTATAGTCACAAAGGACTATGACCATCGTGATTACACTCACGTTACGAAGTTCAAACGAACTTCGTGTTGACCATTGACCGGTCAAAGCAGAAAGTCAAACACGGTTTGACTTTCATGCTAAAAACGCATAAAAGCACGAAAGAATACTTACGAACGGTCCAAGCAAGGAAATCTTGATCCAAATTGCTCAGGTATAAGGTACTAAACCCCAACTTAGAGCAAAAGAATCAAATTTGTGTGAATTGCAAGGAATGGAGGTGTGGGTATTTATAGATTTCGGTCCACCGTTAAGATCATTCCTCGTAAACCGAGCTTGAATCTCAACCCTCCATGTGTGCCCATTGTATTTCAATACTAGGGGAGTCCAAAACCAGCCCATAGATTCAAAGAAACCATGTGCAAACCAAGGGGATAGCTGGGTTTTAAATAAAATGATTTCTGCTGATCTGGTGAAGGCTTACGGACCGTAACCAGGTCCATACGGTCCGTAAGGGCCTTGTTTGCTGGCAGCAACTTTCACAAAATGGCAGAACATGCCCCTGTGTCTCCAAACTTGATTTTTGATGCGTTTTGGCACGTTTAAGCCCCGTTAACCCCATTTCAAAGCTCTAAAATGAAGTTAAAGTATAGGGAACTTAAAATGTGCTTAAAAATATCTCGGATGTCGGTTCGTTTGGTCGTACGGTCGCGTTGTTCGGTTAATTACGACGGAAGTCGTAACGAACGCAAAAACGATCCAAATTGAGCGACGAATGGAATTTTATCATGTCGATCACTAAAATATAATATTTTAATGATTACATAAATTTTTGGATGTCCGGATATATTCAGAACGTAAGATATGCACGAAAATGCAAACTTATGCACTTTTTGACGCTTTTAGTCCCTATTGATCAATAAACTTATGTACGCATCCATAATTACGTAATTCCTTCCATAGTCCACACAATGCATTTTATAATGTGTAGGGGAAAACCAAATGAACAAACCTGTGATGAGCGTGACTAAACCATCCAAAGGTCCTTTTTAATTAAATCAATAAATGATCTTTTTAAATAGACCACCAAGGAGTCTTTCCAGCTACATCATCAGATGTCATTCTTAACCAGATTCTGAATCAATGTTTTTAACCAGACCACTCAAGGGGTCTTTTTCGAATCATGGAATGGTACTGTATAATCCAAGGGTCTTAATTATTACGTAGAAGCCCATTAAGGATTTAAGGTAGTACCTTTGGATATCCTACTATGAATCCCTCATATGAAGATATGGAAGTTTCTACGAGGATTTGGATAACAAAAAATCGGATCACACAAAAACATAAAAGAAAACACATAATCACATAATCGTTTAACTTGACCTTTAATTTGTTATCTTTGGAAACGGGTATTTAAAGCACATCAGGAATCCAATCCGTGGATTTCATTTGGCACTTTAAACATTTTTAAGAATCTAACTATGAAGATAGGAAGATCTTAATAGGAATTCGGCTTGTCCTTATTGAATCGCAATGTACGTATTAAGGCGTACAAGGTATCCAATCAAGGGCTCCGATTTGAGCGATAATCATCCTCAAGGATCTAATTGTAAAGATAAGAAGATCCTATATGGATTTTGGAATTCGAAGAGCGGGAGACGCTTCGAAACCTTGCACTAGACGTGCCTAAGTCGATACACGGGGTAGAATGCTCATGAAGTTGAGGTGCTAGATATGCCAAGGCGACATATGAAGCGCAATTCGAAGGTTGGGTAATATGAGCCGAATGCTTTTTCGAAAACTATGCATGGGGTTCTTTTTAGAAATTTTACATAATATTTTTGAAATCATAAAGTAGGCGTATTAGGTAAGTATATTTATAAAATGTTTTAAAATTATGCGAGATAAATTTTGAAATTATGCATAAGGATTTTGAAAATATGGATAAAGCCTTTGAAATCATGCACTTGATATCTTAAGTAAATATACTGTGTAAAAAATCATTTTCAAACTATATGAAATATTTTGAAATTATGAAGGTTGTGTTTTAAAAATAAAAACATATACTATGTATGTTGTTATAAAAACTAGAATGCGATGATATGGGTATGAGATTGAAGAATACCCTTAGTTATTAAACCAAGGATTTAAAGTGCTTAATCAAATTGTCACTTATTTTCTGTACTTCCTTTCTTAGAATGAAAATAGCACTTAGAATTTTCGAGGAAATCATGAACGATCACATGAACGAGAGAACTACAAATATGGTTCTTTGGTGTACGTATCGTAGGGGTATACACATATGCAACTATATTTGTACATCAGAATTGAGAACAACTATTTATTTATAAACTAAACAAGTTCTTTCGGAGTTCAAAAAAACAAAAGAAACAAAAGCGTGAGATTTAAACTAATTCAAAGCTGCAACGTCTTCTAATCAGCCAGATGCTTATTCATGGGTCGGATTGGTATTGACAAGCTTTGATCATTGGTTCCTGAAATAACCCGTCTCGCCATAGTTGTAGCAAATACCAGGCGGGAAACGAGTTTGAGCAAGGTTGTCTTGGGTTTGGTTTGGACCACCTTGGCTTAGGTTAAACCGACAAGCATTTACCAGATGACCGATTTGCCCACATGATGCACACAGAGGACACCGTAGGTAAGATAGGTGAGGTGTATTACATTTGTTGCACATCGACGCAGTACCGGTATAAGGTTCCCTTGCAGGAGGTTGTGCAGCAGCAGGATTCGCAACAGCTTTGTTTTGGATAGCAAAGCGGCACGTTTTAATCAAATGTCCCTGATGTCTGTTGTTAAGGAGATGCAAAAACCAACTAAACTATGTAGATAGGATAAGTCGGATATCGAACCAGAGGAGGATTGTGGAAAGTGTTATAAGGTTAAGTGTTGATTAACTAAGACGAAAAAAAATAAAGCTTTGATGTGAGTTGATTGATTATCTAAAATTACAAACTAAAAAGTGAAGCTTAAATCAATAGAGAAACAATGGTTCCTCCAGATTTCAGGTTTTGCAGCTAGATTCAGTTATGTGTTTAATCGAAACACTTACATAGACATAAGTGTTGAATCTAATTAACCAGTTGTGATAACCAACGACTAAGTACTCCGGTCAATACATAACGGGAGGTTATCGAATGATTATCAATTACAATTTACAAACCCTAACCCTATGTCAAATATATCCCAATTACTAGAACTCTCGGGAACTGAATGCTTAGAAATTAAGGTTTAAATAAATGCAATTCTTTACAACCAATAAATCAAATCAAATCAAGGTGAAAAGCATCGAATGCTTAGATCACCAAGTTATACGATTGTCAAAAACACATAAAATTGTCTAACTTACAAAAACCCTCCATCCGGAGGAAACCACTAGGAGACTAGCCGCTCATTGGTAAGATTGATCTTCGATAGCTTGATGAACGGGTGACATCATGTTCTCCCCTGCCGTCGAGATGATAGCTCATTCCCTTTTGAGATTAACGAGGCTGCCTTCATAAGGGTTCCCCCTCCACTCGATAAGATGTCAGCCCATCAAAGTCTACGTCCACTAAAATTGCATGTACCGCCAAAGAGAGTCCAATCATGTTGGCCCAATATCTCCAAACCGGCCCACCTGTGCGTGCGTGAATATGTGACGGCCCTCAAATTGTAAATGATGTGATGATATTTGATGATAGTCTCTCTCGATCTTTACATATGTTGCCGCCAAAAAAAATAATATTGATGATGTATGTTGACCAAAAACTCACGTGACTTTCTTTTGTTTTGCATGAGATGATGATTTGATGTTATCTCCTTTCCTTTCAATGTTGGCGCCTCTTGTGTGTTGATGTGATGATGATTTTTAATTAAATGATGATGATGATTCAACTTAGTCCCCCAATGCCTCTAGTCACGTGAATGATGGTGATTTGTTGTTGTTGACTCCACTATTCACCAAGTCCACGTGTATATGCCTTTGATGTATACGTGTATATATCCCAAGACTTGTCCACCAGGAGCCCAATCATGTGCATATACGGCCCAAAAGGAAAGCCCACGTGAGTTCTTAAAGTCCTCTAACAACATTCACATACGGCTGCCATATAACTACTGTAGGCTACGTTTTCAACCGTAGCTTACAGTTAAAACATTCTGTTTCTTTATTCTTATTCTGGCCGTAGGCTACACATGCAGGACGTGAGTTACGGTTTGTTTTGCCACAATATAGCTCCATTGACACACAGGCACCTGAACTTTATTGGTTCACGTTCATTGTGCATTTAACGATCTTTTCAACTCGAACATATACATGATGTAATATGGCATGAGTTTCATCCTCGGTTGTTCCGCTTCATCTCCATGCACTCTAACTTCACTGAATTAGGTGTTTTACCTGAAAAACCCACAAACACTCGTAGTTAACATATTCAAGGCACATTATCACTTAAGCGACAATAATTCACACAAAATACACACATTAACACTCAGGTTTCACACACTCCATCACATCCCCACACTTAACATTGATTGTCCTCAAGCAACCATTACCAACATTACTCACCTTATTAACAAATCACCATTAAATCCCTTACCGTATTAGCAATTCAAGGTCCCAAGTCATACCCATCCCATAGACTGACACAATTGAGATTGACAATCTGACAATTAAGTGATACGCATTTAAAACAACTTAAGACTTGCCTAACTAAAACTAACATGCTTATGAGACTACACGCATGCCACACGCCCCTCACAATAATCACTCCTCTCGGCTTAATCAAGACTAGCGTGTAATATGCTAGTGTGTAATTCACTCAAAACCAAATATGCTACCTTGCAATCATAAGCTTGTATAGCAATCACACCTCCACTGTATCAAATAACGTAACACATATCAAAAGGACTTTTGGGGTTTTGGGTTAAGGGTAAAGGTAAGGAATTATTTTTGGCTTTTTTTTTTTAAATTTATATGGCGAACACAAAAGAACATACCAAACCATGACAACTTTATTCACAATAACTACTAATACTTTGGGTATTTTCGACCCATTTATTCAACACGAACATAACAATGATTTTTTTTTCTTTTTGCTTTCTTTCTTTTTTTTTTCTTTTCATATATTCTTTTTTTTTTTTGCTTTTTTTTTCAACAAATATCTAACACATAATTGTCATTCATGGTTGGTAATCAAACAGGTCAAACAAGGTGCAACAAACGAAAGGTGAAAGGCTCAACATGGTTTACTAAGGTGGGTGGATAAACAATCAACATATGAAACAATGAAGTGATCCTAATGCCTTTATCATCTATGTGTAAACGCTAAACCACAGTCTCGGCACGTATCAAACCACACAAGTTCTAACACAAAGCAACATATGGCCTACTCTCAACAAATGAACATGTATTGCAATTCAACTATAATTCTAGTAGGCTCAACTATCTCACCGAACAAAAGGAATATGGGTTACCGACACGTAGCATGTGTAATTCCTAAAGCATGTTACCCTTAGTTAGGCATCTCTTTTTAATTCTTTTCTAAAACTTGTTAGAAATACTCTCATGAAACTTAAAGGGACAACCATGACTAGGGATCTAATTTAGTTTAATATCAGTAGGAACCTTTTAGCGATTGAAAATGTCGGTTTTCATGTAGTTCAAGCATACTTGAGAAACAAAAATTTTCAATTTTTTTCAATTTTTTAAGCAATTTCAACCAATTCAAGCATTTAAGATCAACAATCCTACCAACCCTCTCTCGAGTTACCGCATCCCCACACTTGGGATACATTGTCCCCAATGTATGGTGCAATTTATAATCTAGACTCGAGAGATACCACCCGCAAACCATGAACGACTAACAACTAGACGACTCAACACAAAGAAACCACTCCCGACACAAAGATTCACACCACCAAATGCACGAAAACAAATAAAACAAAAGATAGAGAGACACATGGACCTGATCAGTAAATCAGCAGTGTCGGTAGTGGTGCAGCTGCTGTGATAGGGCAGGAACGTAAACATCTCTTGGATTCTCTGATATCTCATCGGGGATGTTGCCAAACATCCCCACACTTGAATCCTTGCAACCGCGGGAATTAAACGTAGTAACCTGCCAAAACAGCACCAACACCAAAACAAAAGAACAAATACAATACTCTACATCCTCGGGCTGCCTCCCGAGAGCGCTAAGTTTAAAGGTCTTCAGCCAGACCATACCTGATATACGCTACGGTGGTCTCAATGCACACTTACCCACTGTATTTCCAATGAATGCTCGGAATTTTACATGCCATCTCCATAGGTTTGTCAGTATAATTGGCATGTTCAGACTGCACATGCGGGTTTCGCTAATCCACTTCATGATATGTACCCTGATGTCTTGTAGATTCACCCTTCTTATCTTCTTCCTCGAACCCTCTTCCCCACACTTATTAATTTGAATGATTGATATGGGAAGAGGTTCGATACACACATTCATCTCATCAGACTGCTCTGCCTCATCATCCTCACACACCATCTGATCCATCAGTGACTCTTCATCAGATAAAGGATTCATTGGTGTGGTATTATCCTCCACAACCTCCTCCTCCATGTGAGAATAATCTCTAATGTCATCAGGTAATGGTGAGAGACGCTCTTCTATTTCTATCTTCATTTTTAACTTCTGACACTTGGAAACTAGGCAGCTGATTCGCTCTTCATCGGAAAGGTTGGGTGCTAATAAATACTGCTCGAGTTTGGACAAACTCGCTTCCAACATAGCAAGCTTTTTCTCCTCCTCGGTCTGATAAGCGTAGACACCCTCGGGCTTAGAATATTCCTCGGGATGATACTGTCGGTATCCCTGATACGGTCTTGAGATGTATGCATCCATCATTTTTTTATTCCAATACTCTGGATTTTCCAAATATACCGCGCACACATCCTCATCATAAGAAGTATGACAACGACCGCAACAGAAACATCGTCCATCCGTCCTTGGCTCATAATAAACATCCTCGTCCCGATCATATCCATCCGTGTAATAATCATCCTCCACCGTTGTATCAGAGTCATAGAAATATGGTGGAGGGGAAGGATTATCATAGCAAGGCATCGGTGGTTCTTCCAATTTCGCTTTTTCCCGTCTAAATCGGGCCTCGTGGAAACCGATACACGGGTGAAGTGGTTCCCTACAGAAAATGCATCTGAGAGAGCTGCAGAATATTGTAAGATCTGTCATCCTGCACAAACACAAAAACACAAGCACCACACATAAATCTGAACAAAACAAAACAAAACAAAACAAAACTGACACTATTTTTGGATTTTTATTTTATTTTTATTTTTTTTTAAACTAAAACTTAACACTAAACACTTTGCGCACGCCTCCCCGGCAACGACGCCATTTTGATGTCTGTCGTTAGTGACATGCAAAAACCGAAATAAACTAGGTAGCTAGAGTAAGTCGGATATCGAACCAGAGGAGGATTGTGGAAAGTGTCGAATGAAAAGTATTAATTAATTACTACTGAATTGGAAAATATGTGTGATTGATTATAAGAATTATCTAGATTAACGAATAAAAATTAAGAAAAAGGTTGAGTTGTAATAAACAATGATGAGAAAAGGTGATCACTCCGGGATTCAGATTGTGTGATTAACTAATAGCTTAGCTGATTGTCATATTGGATACTATTGGTTAAACGATATAATTATCAACTATTCATGCAATGAATAATTATTCAACCAACAAAGTATAATCGGATTTAAACGTATTTATGTCTCTGTCTAACACAGGATTCGTTTGTCAAACGAATTATAAAAACGCAAGTAAAGACCGTCTGTCACACGGTTACAATCCGAACTCAATACATAAAACAATAAACCAAATCAATAGTGTCTTACACAATCATTCACCCAAAGTGTCCACGAGAGATTTAGCCGCTCATCTCGGTTGAATTGATGTTCACTCGCTTGATACCGGGTTGAAAACCCTCTCTGTAGCCGACCCTTGCTGTCGAGATGATAGCTCGTTCCCTTTTGAGATTAACGAGGCTGCCTTCATAAGGGTTCCCCCTCCACTCGATAAGATTTCAGCCCATCAAAGTCTACGTCCACTAAAATTGCATGTACCGCCAAAGAGAGTCCAATCATGTTGGCCCAATATCTCCAAACCGGCCCACCTGTGCGTGCGTGAATATGTGGCGGCCCTCAAATTGTAAATGATGTGATGATATTTGATGATAGTCTCTCTCGATCTTTACATATGTTGCCGCCAAAAAAAATAATATTGATGATGTATGTTGACCAAAAACTCACGTGACTTTCTTTTGTTTTGCATGAGATGATGATTTGATGTTATCTCCTTTCCTTTCAATGTTGGCGCCTCTTGTGTGTTGATGTGATGATGATTTTTAATTAAATGATGATGATGATTCAACTTAGTCCCCCAATGCCTCTAGTCACGTGAATGATGGTGATTTGTTGTTGTTGACTCCACTATTCACCAAGTCCACGTGTATATGCCTTTGATGTATGCGTGTATATATCCCAAGACTTGTCCACCAGGAGCCCAATCATGTGCATATACGGCCCAAAAGGAAAGCCCACGTGAGTTCTTAAAGTCCTCTAACAACATTCACATACGGCTGCCATATAACTACTGTAGGCTACGTTTTCAACCGTAGCTTACAGTTAAAACATTCTGTTTCTTTATTCTTATTCTGGCCGTAGGCTACACATGCAGGACGTGAGTTACGGTTTGTTTTGCCACAATATAGCTCCATTGACACACAGGCACCTGAACTTTATTGGTTCACGTTCATTGTGCATTTAACGATCTTTTCAACTCGAACATATACATGATGTAATATGGCATGAGTTTCATCCTCGGTTGTTCCGCTTCATCTCCATGCACTCTAACTTCACCGAATTAGGTGTTTTACCTGAAAAACCCACAAACACTCGTAGTTAACATATTCAAGGCACATTATCACTTAAGCGACAATAATTCACACAAAATGCACACATTAACACTCAGGTTTCACACACTCCATCAGTCCCCATCGTCCACAGTGGGTACATTTGGAGCAGGGTGTTTGATTCGAATGATGGCCCTTGCATTGATTGCAAAAAAGAGCAGTTCCTAAGTACGGCTTCTTGGCTGGTGGTGCTGCCACCTGGCTAGGTTCTGCTTGATTTGGTGCAACGACTGGAGGATTCTTTGAGGCTTTACGCTTCCTTGACTTTTTCGAAGGCTTGGCTTCTGCTTCTTTCGATGCTTCTTGGGTGGCATCATTGTTGAGACGAGACATGGCGACACCTAAATCAATAGACTTTAGGATTACTTCGCCTATTCGCTGGGCAAATTTGGCAGTTTGCTCGGACATTTGAGTGTCGCTGCGATGAAGAGACATTCTTGGAGAAAATGAAAGACATAGGAGGAAACAAGTGAAATGTTATCGGAAAATCAAAACAGAATGACAACGCATAGAAATTGTGATCATTTGTTTGTTACCTAGGGCAAACAAATGAGACGGTGACTAATCAAAGTAAACGGGTCATATTAATGTATCACTGAAGACATGCTCGCCTATAAGTGAACACTCACCCCAAGAGTTCCCAGGTAAGAGTGGCTGGTCCGATACTGCGGATTTGTACGAACACTCTAGCCTTAGACAGAAAATTCAGGGTATAGGAATTCACCCTTCCAGTTTGCACGTGTTCACATTATAAGACCCAAACTTTGACGAGATTTTGAAAACTTAGAGGGTTCTAAACCTAGTAATCAATCATCCTAGACAGATGATTGGTTTTCAAAGCGGATTTGAAATTTATGTTCTTGTTGTGGTTGTCACCTAAGGATAAGTGACGGTATTGTTTTAAGATCTAAACACAAGAATCTTGTGTTAGGGTCCTAGGAAGGTTATAGACTAGGTCAAAGCATTACTAATAACCTAATTCCCTATAACCATGAGCTCTGATACCAACTTTTCTGTCACACCCCGACCGCGTAAAACAACATATCGCGGCTGAATCGTCGGGGAGTGTTGTAACATAATCATTGTTACAAAACACACGGAAATTAGAAGTTTCGTTTTATTAAACATTAAATATTTACATCGTCTGGAAATCTAAATAAACAAGTTAAACATAGTATATTGTTGTTATTAAGTCACTAAGGCCTTGTCCAGTCCTATGTGAGCATGCATCCTAGCAATTGTTAGGTCCAAAAGTTTTATGCTTTATCTTTATTATATTTATTATATTTATTTTGGTTTAGATTAGTTTTGGGCTTGGGCTTAGGCCATGTGGGCCAATGGGTAGTGGCTTCTATATATAGTGTTGATTAGAATATTGTAGCTAGAGCTCTCCCACATTTGTAATCATGTAGCCCCAAATAGAGAGCCTTGTACCAGACAATCCTAGGGATTGTGTGCAAGGTTCTCGGAGATCGTACCAGACAGTCTTCGAGACTGTGTGCGATCTAAGCAACGGCACTAAGTTTTGTAATAAAATATTTCTTTTTGTTCTTGTCGGTTTGATCTTACTTTCCGCATTCGATCGAACTGTTGAGTGAGATCACGGGTTTTCAGGACTAACAAGTGGTATCAGAGCCATTGAAGTCTTTCAAAGGCTCGGTTTTGATGTCACTCGAAGAACAAAAAGAAGAAGCTTTGCACAAGTGTCGGGGGATGAATGAAGATGATGAAGAACAGTGGTGGATGTCGCAGGATGTTGTTCGGTTTCGGTTCGGCAGAATGATGATCGAAGAAGGTGACCGGTGACAGTTGAAGGTGGTTGATGATCGGAGAGAATGAAGGTGTTCAACGATGAAGATAATTGAACAGTGACCGGAGTTAATAACGACTGCGGTGGTTGGAGTGAAAAAGGGTGACGGTGGCCAGAAATGATGATTGTGTGTGCATTCGCCGGTGACGGTGATGATGCAGTCACCAGAGAAGAAGAAGCTGCAGATGGTGATGTTTGATGTACAACGGTGAATGAAGGTTGTACGATGGTCGGTGGTGGTTGATAAATGATACGATGACGATTGGTGGAGCTCGAAGGATAACGGTGGCAATGGCAGTTGCAAGTCCGGTGATCAGTGAATGAAGATGAAGCTCGGATGAATGTTGCATCTTTACGGTGCTAATCGGAGGTAAAGATGGTCGGAGATGATGAAGGTGGTCGGCAACGATGATGACGATGGAGGTAAGGTTTACGACAGTTGTACGGAGAAGACGGAGATGAGTTGATCAGACGCTGGTTATCGATGAACTGAGAATATGAACGGAGAAGGTTCAGAATGATGATGATGATTGATGAAGACGGCTGTTGATGAATGTTTCTGTTGTGATTATGTACGATGATGATGAAAACGATGATGTGCAGGTTTGAAGGAGGTACGGCGGTTGGAAATGGCAATTGTAGGTTATTCGGAGATCGTCGGTTCCGGCCGGTGGATAGTTTCCGATGATTGTTTCCGGTGAAAGATAGCTTCATATTGCTGACGTCAGGAAGAACATTCCATTGCGGCTGCAGAGGCTGTCACTCAAAAACCCTATTAATTGTGCACCATTGGATGATAGAAGGAATCAATGATTGGGATTAGTTGTGAATTTTGTGCAACAATTCTGTGGGACCAACAGTGCATTCGAGAAGTCACTAAGGATGATAAGTTTTGTTTGGGCCCAATAGAAAGAAGCCCAGATGTTGATCCAAATAATGAAAGCCCAACAGTTTTTAGCCCAGATTCTATCCGTGATTCATCAGAGATCATTCGATACAACCATATTATATCATTTTCATCAGACATCAACATTAGTTAAATAATACATCTCGAAATCCATCTCGGATCTACTTCATTGTATCTCAATTCATTCGAGATCACCCTTTACCATTCGAGATATATTGTTCTCATCCGTAATCATCATCTCGAATCGTCATCCTCTTGAATATTCATCAACATTTGTCATCGGTCCTTCCGTGTTTCATCCAACATTGTTCAGTTTTCATCTCATCCGAGATATGTTGATGGGCTCGTTTACTGCTGGGCCACTAAAGGAAAAGACCCAAGGTTGGAGATCGTCTAAACCGTAATAAAGAGAGCATAAAACTAGAGGGAGATTGTTAGGTCCAAAAGTTTTATGCTATATCTTTATTATATTTATTATATTTATTTTGGTTTAGATTAGTTTTGGGCTTGGGCTTAGGCCATGTGGGCCAATGGGTAGTGGCTTCTATATATAGTATTGATTAGAATATTGTAGCTAGAGCTCTCCCACATTTGTAATCATGTAGCCCCAAATAGAGAGCCTTGTACCAGACAATCCTAGGGATTGTGTGCAAGGTTCTCGGAGATCGTACCAAACAGTCTTCGAGACTGTGTGCGATCTAAGCAGCGGCACTAAGTTTTGTAATAAAATATTTCTTTTTGTTCTTGTCGGTTTGATCTTACTTTCCGCATTCGATCGAACTGTTGAGTGATATCACGGGTTTTCGGGACTAACAGCAATCAACATCATTCAACAACACTTGAAACATATGTGAAAACAAAGTCAGCAAAGAAATGCTGGCAAGCACATAGGTTTATAAGAGTGTCGGATTCATGGCTAGTTTACATGTTGCAATACTTAATTAAAAACCTTGTTTTGAAAAATATAGTATTGCGACATATTTAACCAACTCAAATGAAGTTGGTTATAATTTATAAAATCTCGTAGCCATGATTCTTAACCCAAAACATTTATTTAATTAAATCAAATTGTAAAACATCTCGTAAAAAAACTCGTTAATAAAACTCGTATGGTTTATATTATTCAGAAAACATCATTGTGTGACATCGTTTCAAAATTGTTTACCCAAGTGAACTAAATAACGCCACGGTATGTAATATGATGAAAACACTTATATATAAGAAGTACCAGCAGCGTATCTACCATATTTTCATCACATTACACCCCTCTCGTTACCTAAACACTAACCAAAACCAATCGTTTACCCAAATCGTTTAACTCGTCAAAATCGTTTCAGTCGTTTAAATAATTCTCGTTTTAATTGTGAAAACTACTTTTGGTCGTCTCGCTAATAACATCCAAACCTTCGTGACTCGACTATCTCGAAACTCGCATTAATAAACCACCAAAGGGTAAATTAACAATCACAGATTCAGTCGTTACCCACCTAACCCACACATAACCATGGGTGCAGTCTGATAACGGGATTTGTCAGATCATATGGTACCATAACCTAATACTGGTCGGTTCGGCCAAAACTAATGAATATTGTTCGTTATGTAATTACAACCAACAAGTTTATCCACATTATCGAAATCGTTATTAATTTAATATAAACCATTTTAATCATTTTCGAAACCATCGTTAAAAACATCGAAATCATTTAACACATATGAGTCACCCCAAAACATTTGAAAACAGTAAAATAGGGGAACTATGTACTCACATGAGAATGCTTAGAAGTCTTGAACAACAACCAAGCAAAGCTAGAGGGATCACGGAAATTAAATAGCACCTAATATAAGTAACTATGTAAATAAACCGGACCTAAATCGGAAGATCGGATAGGATGAGGTTTCGTAAACCAAATGAGTATTGGAACTCATATGACATGGTTTAACAAAGCCTATATCCTAAATCGAAACCTAACCTAAGTGCTTACGACCCATTAAGGTAGCTTACGCTATTTTAACACGTCGTTCACGCAAACACGCGTTCGAGACGTCTAACTAGTCCTATGACAAGTATTATATGCCTAAACATGTTGCATAATCAATTAAGTGATAAAAGTGTATGTTACATATGCCTAAAATTCAATTATGCATGAAAAGGGTATTTTGGTCATTTTACCTAAGGCATATAAACTACCTATCGTACAACTACTTAAACTATGTGACCATAAGGTATAACCTCGGAAGGTTATTCCCTATACAACTATGGTCAATAAACATGCTTGGTCGGATCCTAATGATCGACCAAACGGGTCTAGTTCGAAAGTCTAAGCGGTTGTTTAGACCGCTTGACTTACGACTCTACACAAGCACTAAACTAAAAGTGGCGAGTTAAACATGTTAAAACATGTTTAACGAAGTTAGAAAACAGGTTTTAATATCAAAACAAAGTGTTTTGATACCCAAGAGTAGTTTGGTTACAAAATACGTATGAACACGCATTTTGGCCGAAACTACGACTCGTCACTACACCTAATCAACGTGGTAATCAGTAGGTATAGTCACAAAGGACTATGACCATCGTGATTACACTCACGTTACGAAGTTCAAACGAACTTCGTGTTGACCATTGACCGGTCAAAGCAGAAAGTCAAACACGGTTTGACTTTCATGCTAAAAACGCATAAAAGCACGAAAGAATACTTACGAACGGTCCAAGCAAGGAAATCTTGATCCAAATTGCTCAGGTATAAGGTACTAAACCCCAACTTAGAGCAAAAGAATCAAATTTGTGTGAATTGCAAGGAATGGAGGTGTGGGTATTTATAGATTTCGGTCCACCGTTAAGATCATTCCTCGTAAACCGAGCTTGAATCTCAACCCTCCATGTGTGCCCATTGTATTTCAATACTAGGGGAGTCCAAAACCAGCCCATAGATTCAAAGAAACCATGTGCAAACCAAGGGGATAGCTGGGTTTTAAATAAAATGATTTCTGCTGATCTGGTGAAGGCTTACGGACCGTAACCAGGTCCATACGGTCCGTAAGGGCCTTGTTTGCTGGCAGCAACTTTCACAAAATGGCAGAACATGCCCCTGTGTCTCCAAACTTGATTTTTGATGCGTTTTGGCACGTTTAAGCCCCGTTAACCCCATTTCAAAGCTCTAAAATGAAGTTAAAGTATAGGGAACTTAAAATGTGCTTAAAAATATCTCGGATGTCGGTTCGTTTGGTCGTACGGTCGCGTTGTTCGGTTAATTACGACGGAAGTCGTAACGAACGCAAAAACGATCCAAATTGAGCGACGAATGGAATTTTATCATGTCGATCACTAAAATATAATATTTTAATGATTACATAAATTTTTGGATGTCCGGATATATTCAGAACGTAAGATATGCACGAAAATGCAAACTTATGCACTTTTTGACGCTTTTAGTCCCTATTGATCAATAAACTTATGTACGCATCCATAATTACGTAATTCCTTCCATAGTCCACACAATGCATTTTATAATGTGTAGGGGAAAACCAAATGAACAAACCTGTGATGAGCGTGACTAAACCATCCAAAGGTCCTTTTTAATTAAATCAATAAATGATCTTTTTAAATAGACCACCAAGGAGTCTTTCCAGCTACATCATCAGATGTCATTCTTAACCAGATTCTGAATCAATGTTTTTAACCAGACCACTCAAGGGGTCTTTTTCGAATCATGGAATGGTACTGTATAATCCAAGGGTCTTAATTATTACGTAGAAGCCCATTAAGGATTTAAGGTAGTACCTTTGGATATCCTACTATGAATCCCTCATATGAAGATATGGAAGTTTCTACGAGGATTTGGATAACAAAAAATCGGATCACACAAAAACATAAAAGAAAACACATAATCACATAATCGTTTAACTTGACCTTTAATTTGTTATCTTTGGAAACGGGTATTTAAAGCACATCAGGAATCCAATCCGTGGATTTCATTTGGCACTTTAAACATTTTTAAGAATCTAACTATGAAGATAGGAAGATCTTAATAGGAATTCGGCTTGTCCTTATTGAATCGCAATGTACGTATTAAGGCGTACAAGGTATCCAATCAAGGGCTCCGATTTGAGCGATAATCATCCTCAAGGATCTAATTGTAAAGATAAGAAGATCCTATATGGATTTTGGAATTCGAAGAGCGGGAGACGCTTCGAAACCTTGCACTAGACGTGCCTAAGTCGATACACGGGGTAGAATGCTCATGAAGTTGAGGTGCTAGATATGCCAAGGCGACATATGAAGCGCAATTCGAAGGTTGGGTAATATGAGCCGAATGCTTTTTCGAAAACTATGCATGGGGTTCTTTTTAGAAATTTTACATAATACTTTTGAAATCATAAAGTAGGCGTATTAGGTAAGTATATTTATAAAATGTTTTAAAATTATGCGAGATAAATTTTGAAATTATGCATAAGGATTTTGAAAATATGGATAAAGCCTTTGAAATCATGCACTTGATATCTTAAGTAAATATACTGTGTAAAAAATCATTTTCAAACTATATGAAATATTTTGAAATTATGAAGGTTGTGTTTTAAAAATAAAAACATATACTATGTATGTTGTTATAAAAACTAGAATGCGATGATATGGGTATGAGATTGAAGAATACCCTTAGTTATTAAACCAAGGATTTAAAGTGCTTAATCAAATTGTCACTTATTTTCTGTACTTCCTTTCTTAGAATGAAAATAGCACTTAGAATTTTCGAGGAAATCATGAACGATCACATGAACGAGAGAACTACAAATATGGTTCTTTGGTGTACGTATCGTAGGGGTATACACATATGCAACTATATTTGTACATCAGAATTGAGAACAACTATTTATTTATAAACTAAACAAGTTCTTTCGGAGTTCAAAAAAACAAAAGAAACAAAAGCGTGAGATTTAAACTAATTCAAAGCTGCAACGTCTTCTAATCAGCCAGATGCTTATTCATGGGTCGGATTGGTATTGACAAGCTTTGATCATTGGTTCCTGAAATAACCCGTCTCGCCATAGTTGTAGCAAATACCAGGCGGGAAACGAGTTTGAGCAAGGTTGTCTTGGGTTTGGTTTGGACCACCTTGGCTTAGGTTAAACCGACAAGCATTTACCAGATGACCGATTTGCCCACATGATGCACACAGAGGACACCGTAGGTAAGATAGGTGAGGTGTATTACATTTGTTGCACATCGACGCAGTACCGGTATAAGGTTCCCTTGCAGGAGGTTGTGCAGCAGCAGGATTCGCAACAGCTTTGTTTTGGATAGCAAAGCGGCACGTTTTAATCAAATGTCCCTGATGTCTGTTGTTAAGGACATGCAAAAACCAACTAAACTATGTAGATAGGATAAGTCGGATATCGAACCAGAGGAGGATTGTGGAAAGTGTTATAAGGTTAAGTGTTGATTAACTAAGACGAAAAAAAATAAAGCTTTGATGTGAGTTGATTGATTATCTAAAATTACAAACTAAAAAGTGAAGCTTAAATCAATAGAGAAACAATGGTTCCTCCAGATTTCAGGTTTTGCAGCTAGATTCAGTTATGTGTTTAATCGAAACACTTACATAGACATAAGTGTTGAATCTAATTAACCAGTTGTGATAACCAACGACTAAGTACTCCGGTCAATACATAACGGGAGGTTATCGAATGATTATCAATTACAATTTACAAACCCTAACCCTATGTCAAATATATCCCAATTACTAGAACTCTCGGGAACTGAATGCTTAGAAATTAAGGTTTAAATAAATGCAATTCTTTACAACCAATAAATCAAATCAAATCAAGGTGAAAAGCATCGAATGCTTAGATCACCAAGTTATACGATTGTCAAAAACACATAAAATTGTCTAACTTACAAAAACCCTCCATCCGGAGGAAACCACTTGAACAACAACCAAGCAAAGCTAGAGGGATCACGGAAATTAATCGGCACCTAATATAAGTAACTATGTAAATAAACCGGACCTAAATCGGAAGATCCGATAGGATGGGGTTTCGTAAACCAAATGAGTATTGGAACTCATATGACATGGTTTAACAAAGCCTATATCCTAAATCGAAACCTAACCTAAGTGCTTACGACCCATTAAGGTAGCTTACGCTATTTTAACGCGTCGTTCGCGCAAACGCGCGTTCGAGACGTCTAACTAGTCCTATGACAAGTATTATATGCCTAAACATGTTGCATAATCAATTAAGTGATAAAAGTGTATTTTACATATGCTTAAAATTCAACAATGCATGAAAAGGGTATTTTGGTCATTTTACCTAAGGCATATAAACTACCTATCGTACAACTACTTAAACTATGTGACCATAAGGTATAACCTCGGAAGGTTATTCCCTATACAACTATGGTCACTAAACATGCTTGGTCGGATCCTAATGATCGACCAAACGGGTCTAGTTCGAAAGTCTAAGCGGTTGTTTAGACCGCTTGACTTACGACTCTACACAAGCACTAAACTAAAAGTGACGAGTTAAACATGTTAAAACATGTTTAACAAAGTTAGAAAACAGGTTTTGATATCAAAACAAAGGTTTTGATACCCAAGTGTAGTTTGGTTACAAAATACGTATGAACACACATTTTGGCCGAAACTACGACTCGTCACTACACCTAATCAACGTGGTAATCAATAGATATAGTCATAAAGGACTATGACCATCATGATTGCACTCACGTTACGAAGTTCAAACGAACTTCGTGTTGACCATTGACCGGTCAAAGCAGATAGTCAAACATGGTTTGACTTTAGTGTTAAAAACGCATAAAAGCACGAAAGAATACTTACAAAGGGTCCAAGCAAGGAAATCTTGATCCAAATTGCTTAGGTATGAGGTACTAAACCCCAACTTAGAGCAAAAGAATCAGATTTGTGTGAATTGCAAGGAATGGAGGTGTGGGTATTTATAGATTTCGGTCCACCGTTAAGATTGTTCCTCGTAAACCGAGCTTGAATCTCAACCCTCCATGTGTGCTCATTGTATTTCAATACTAGGGGAGTCCAAAACCAGCCCATAGATTCAAAGAAACCATGTGCAAACCAAGGGGATAGCTGGGTTTTAAATAAAATGATTTCTGCTGATCTGGTGATGGCTTACGGACCGTAACCAGGTCTATACGGTCCGTAAGGGCCTTGTTTGCTGGCAGCAACTTTCACAAAATGGCAGAACATGCCCCTGTGTCTCCAAACTTGATTTTTGATGCGTTTTGGCACGTTTAAGCCCCGTTAACCCCATTTCAAAGCTCTAAAATGAAGTTAAAGTATAGGGAACTTAAAATGTGCTTAAAAATATCTCGGATGTCGGTTCGTTTGGTCGTACGGTCGCGTTGTTCGGTTAATTACGACGGAAGTCGTAACGAACGCAAAAACGATCCAAATTGAGCGACGAATGGAATTTTATCATGTCGATCACTAAAATATAATATTTTAATGATTACATAAATTTTTAGATGTCCAGATATATTCAAAACGTAAGATATGCGCGAAAATGCAAACTTATGCACTTTTTGACGCTTTTAGTCCCTATTGATCAATAAAGTTTATTTCTGCGAACCAAACACCTCAAAGCCTATTTCTAAGCTATGTAAAGGATAATTAGGGCATGTTTAACTTATGATCATATTCCGAAAAGTTCGTTACAGCACGAATCGGCATACTTTCGTAGTTTGTCGAAATTAGCCCCTATAAGCGAATAGACTTGATTTCGACACACCAAACCCTCCAAAACTTATTTCTAAGTTATGTAAAGGTTATTTAAGGTATGTTAAGCCTATTTAACTATTCCGGAGTGTTTGTCGCATTAAACTGATTACGTTTACGCATCAGTTCGCGTATAACTTTCCAGAAAGCGATTTAGAGCTCGAAATCGAACGAGAATTGATATGTGTAAATGATACACATATTTATACAAATCCCAAGTATGAAATACAATATTTCATTGATTTGGAATTTGTTTGACGGCCGTGGAGGCACAGATGTCACATTGTATGTCCTTTTGAAAGTGTCTTTAAATTCTTGTATTAAGGATTACTAAAACAGGGTTTGCTCTCGTTACGGACGGGTCATGCCCGAATTTTGTTAAAAAATTTTATTTTATTATTTTGTCTTTTGAATGTTAAAAATGAGGGCGTTATACTAATATTAGCAGCGAAAGTTCAATGGCAGGATGGGTACCTTTAGGCTTCATCTTGTGGAAACTTTTGTAAGTTCTTTGGAATTGGTTACTGTTACGCATTAAAACCTTCTTTTTTTTCCTTCTGATAATGAATCTTAATTGTCGTTGCAATCAATCAATAAGATGAGGAAAGGAAAGGTGAACACTGCCCACTGCCTCCGTTTTCCTGGTGACTGGTATGGACTTTGTCGTTTTTTTAATCATATTATATGTTATGCAGATTATTAATGTTCTTTTTTCTCTAATATTTCATATTGTTAATCTACACTACCAATGTAACGTTACAGTATTTAAATGTTCAATAATGTAACGCTTCATTTCTTAAAGTTTTCAGGGGTTGATGAGGCCCATATAGTTACATGTATATCTTCATAACCTATCATATATTAGTAACTAATATGAATTAGAGCTTTCAGATTTAGGAACTTGTAACAATACCTTACACACAAAGGATTGCATATAATTTTGGAACTGTTTCATGTATCCCTTTTCTTTTATCTTCTCATTTAACACAATCTGCAAATCTAAAAACTAGTTCGTGATGTCAACCTAGGTTCCACGTGTTTGGTATCGGCCAGCACTCAGTTGGGTTCAACATTCGGATCAATGTCAAGACAAGATTGAAAACCACTGTACGCCATATTAATAACCGTCAACTTAACTATGACTGAATTTGAATAGAACCGCTGAAGAACTTTTGATCTCTTTTCTATTTCATATTTTTTCCTTTTTTGGTTTTATCGTGGCAGGAAGTGGTTATTAGGCCTAATAACCGAACTGCTACGTCACATGATAACTTTCTACAAGTGAACCTCGTTGGGGACTTTGTTTGGATATAACATCGTTCCTTCCTTGGAAGACTTCTTTCTTGTTATTCTGAGACAGGTAATTTTTTTCCAAAACAATTGTATTATCATAACTTAGTTAGAGATTTTTTTTATTTTTTACTGCCTATTGGTTTTTTTATGCTTCTGAATGGTGGCCAAGGTCAACCGCAAGATTTGGGAAGGAACTTTTCTATGTGGATGCTACTTGAAGGTTCACGTTAGATGGGCTTGAATGTGATAAAATTGGTGTCAGTTATGAAGCTTTTAATAACCAGCCAGGTTTCTGCTCTGCACCACAAATGAGGTGTCTATATAATCAGTTATGGAACTTCTGGGATGTGAGTTTGGTTCATATTTTTTGCTTGTTTTTGATATTCGTTTGTGTTTAATTTACATTTTGACTCATCTGATGATCTGGTTTTTGGATATTAAGATGATATATGACGACAAGAAAAGGGAAAGTTGTCGCGTAACTATTATAATCTGCTCATTTTAAAATTTGAATGTAACATGTTGATCAGAATAGGATTAGAAGAAATCAACCCCTCTTTATGATATGCTAGGAAGGTTTGAAAGGATAAATGAGCATCCTGTTAGGTTCCCATGATTCTGAAGCATTGAAAGGAAGAAAGCCGAATCTGGAGCACCTAAAGGTTTTTGGCTGCATAGCATACGCTAAGGTATTACCACTTCAACAAAAGAAGTTAGATGATAGAAGTGCACTCATGGTTTATCTTGGAATAGAAGAAGGATCAAAGGCATACAAATTATATGATCCGGCGAAAAACAAGATATGTGTAAGTAGAGATGTAAAGTTCATGGAAGGTCAACCATGGAACTGGAATAGTTATATGGAAACGATAGATTCAGGGAATCCTGAATGGACAAACTTTGTAATTCAAGAAGATGACAACCCACCAGAGTTGGAAGAAAATACACCATGTAGTCCTGATAGTAGCGGGCCACATCATGAAGATTCAGGAGTAGATCAGATAGAAGAACCAGACTCCTATGTAACCCCGCCAGCACATTCGTATAATCAGAACTCATCAGGAAGTTCAAGCAGATTATCAAGTAGATGTCCATCTACATCTGAAAGTACAACGGAGAGTATTAGTGACATTCCAGTAAAACTGAGAAGTCTAGAAGAACTATACGAAGAGACAAAGGAAATTCAAGTAGATCTACAAGAATTACTACTTGCTGAAAAAGAACCAAGGAATTACAAGGAAGCATCTTATGACAGAAAATGGTTTAAACAATTCAAGTAGACTCAATAAACAAGAATAACACTTGGAGATTGACAGAGTTGCCAAGAGATCACAAGGCAATTGGTTTAACGTGGTCAAACAAAAAGCAAGGTTGGTAGCAAAAGATATGTTCAGCAACACGGGATAGACTTTGACGAAGTCTTTGCACCAGTAGCACGCATAGAGACTGTTTGACTAATGTTAGCTTTAGCAGCATATCAAGGTTGGGAGGTACATCACTTAGACGTGAAGTCTGCATTCTTACACGGAGATCTCAAGGAGGAGGCCTATGTCTCACAACCAAAAGGATTTGTAAAGCCAGGAGATGAGGGAAAGGTTTACAAACTATCAAAGGCTCTGTATGGATTGAGACAAGCACCACGTTCTTGGAATACAAAGTTAGATCAAACCCTAAAGTCACTTAACTTTAAGAAGTGCACTTTAGAGTAAGCAATCTATACAAGGACAAGTAAGACTTCTACACTGATAGACGGAGTCTATGTTGATGATTTGATAGTCATTGGAACATCAAGGAAGGAGATAGATATTTTCAAGTCTCAGATGGAGAACAAGTTTGAAATGAGCGATCTAGGATTGCTAGCATACTATCTAGGAATAGACGCTATTCAAGCAGGGGGTGAGATATCCATCAAACAGACAGGCTATATCAACAAGATACTCAAAGACGTTGACACGTTAACCAGCAACGACACCAAGATTCCTATGAATCCAGGAACACAGTTAACAAAGGCCTGTATACTTCACTTGTATACTTTTGATGCAGGTATTTGTGTCGTATTTATACGTATATGTTTATACATGTATATAACTTGTAATCTTCGTATTTTACTAAGTGTTTTGGTGTACGTATTTATACGTATAGGTATACTTATATACTTGTATTCTTGCACTTAATCATTTATATAACTTTCCCAATTTGTGACAAGTGAAATATATATTTGTGAAGTCCTTAAAAATAATATATTTCTAGAACTTGTCGGTAAGTTTGTGTGTGTGTGTGTGTGTATTTCGTCAATAAAATGCATACGTTTCGTGTCGGTAAAATGTGTATTTCTTGTCGTGATAATATATACATATATATATATATAGTCAAATTTTAGTATATTTTACCTAGTCAGTTTAGTATATATATATTCTCACTTCAATATATATGTGTGTGTGTTTCTATGTCCAATGTCCGTTTCGTCCGATATATATGTCAAGGATATATTAGGTGTGTGTGTGTGTATATATATATATTCCTTGGGTATTAGTCCATGTATCCAAGTATGGATATGTGTATATATGTAAGCATATACTTATACACTTTGTTATTTTCAAGTCTCAGGTGCTTATTGCATACAAGGCCAGATCTATGTTACCCAGTCAGTCTGCTTAGTAGATTCATGAGAACCAAAGGAGCAACACTTGAAAGCAGTGAAGCAAGTACTACGTTATATCAAACGAACCAAAGAGCATGGAATTATCTACAAGAAGCAAGGAGGATGTAAGATCACAGGTTATAGTGATGGCAGTTATGGTGTTAATACAGACAAAGGAAAAGGAACAACTGGTCTATTATTCTACCTTGGAGAATCACCTATAACCTGGTGCACACAGAAGCAACAAACAGTGGCACTGTCATCATGTGAATCAGAATTCATGGCAGCCACCGCAGAGCATGCCTAGCACTATGGCTTAAAAGACTACTAACACAAGTACATTAGACGAGATGTACACATACAAAAGAACATCATACATGTATACATACACAAGTTCGATGTTAAAAATATTTATTTTTAACAAATATATCTAACTAAGATATACATATATATTGAGAACAAATATATACATAAAGGAACAAATATACATGTATAAGAGAACAAATGTTCACAACCGACGAATATATATACCGGGAGAATATATATTGCTCATGACAACAAACACTCGTGCGAGGCACGAAGACGCATAAGGGCTAGGCCCGTTCACACTCGTGCGAGGCACGGAGACGCATAAGGGCTGGACCCGTTTACACTTGTGGGAGGCACGAAGACATATGAAGGGCTAGGCCTGTTCATACATGACAAAGGTACACAAATATATATATATATATATATATATATATATATATATATATATATATATATTAACAACAAACGGTTAAACAAAACTACCAACGTATTAAAACAAACGAGGGTTCTCAAACAAACAAATACAAGTCCTTACAGGTATTCAAGATGAGAGACTTATACACGGTCAAGTATAGACCTAAGTGTCTAATGAGATTAGAACACTTGCAGGTTGTGATTCACATATGGAACCCCAAGGTTGCTAGCACATTACACTTGGACGCAAGTTGTGAGTTCATGTCCCCTCTTTTAAACGCCTTTCAGTTTTTAAACTTTCGGGGGAGATACATGTTACAAGTGGTATGATAAGCCAGGGAATGAAATACACATAGATCATATGCGAATATGGTGGAACTTAAGTAACCATTAATCACACATACAGACCACAGAACGAAAGGGGTAGATCTACTGGGTTTTGGCAAGCCCCACTCTGGGTGGGTGAGACCCGTTGGAGTGCTTTTGTGTCCCAGTCGAGGGTAGTCGACATAAAAATCGTCAAGGGTTGGATTACTTCCTATGTCGGCACACATATTAATGTCCTTGCAAAATATTAATAATCAACGATTTCGTAGACGCTTTACATACCGGGTTTTCAGTACAAGACTTTCAAATGTTTTTAAAGGTTCGTTTGATACAAGACAAAAAAAACACATGAATTCACCAACATTATGTTGACTTTTTAACTTACATGTATTTCAGAAAATTAAGTGGAACCTTGCATGGAATCAAGACAAGAGTCAAGAACGCGATGCCATCCTTTTAAAGGGTTTGGTTCACATATTCCGCCCTCTCGCAGAATATGAAATGCAAAGCCTTAGTTTGTAAAACAATATTATGTAGACAAGTCTTTTGTTAAAATAGAAGTTTTTGAGATTTTCTTTTATGAACAAAATTTGTGACTTGTAGCTTCATTTAAATATTATGCAATGGATGGACATCGTACTTATTTATTCATGTAGTATGTTTTCTTAAATCGAAAGCAATGAAAACTAATCAGGGTCACACCTTGCGCTTCCGCTTACGAGCGGGTGTGAATTTGACACATTAGTCATGGATGAATTCATAGTTAAACGTGCTTAAATGTAACTATGTATTTTATATCACTTCTTGTATACATGTTAAACTGATTAGCATATAAGTTTGAATTATAAACAAGTGTAGCTTGGGTTCGTCTTCGCTTCTTGTATACACTTTTCAAAACACCCATAGAAAAAAAATGAAACACTAGTTCTTGTACTTTTTTTAATAGCAAAATTACTCCCCAAATTCAGATAATGTCCACTTTATGAGGTTTAAACTCGTGACTTTAACGAGAATAAACACTAGATGCCAATATGCCACTAAATCAAGAGGCTATCGGGAATTCTAGTACCTAGCTTATAAAAATCATTACTTCCAAAAATCAATTCAATATTTTTAGAAATAATATTTTTGGTGGCGTCCACTTTGTGTTTGAAATACAAGTTTCGAGTATTTTATTATCATCCACAAAACATGATGTTAGTACGTTACAATTTATCATCATCTACAAAACAATGTGTCAAATAACTCAAATTACATGGTTGAGGGTGTTTGGGATTACATTTTGAAGTGTGATTATTTGATTATTGCGTTTGTAAAACATAAATAATCTAAAAAAATGTTTGGATGAAAAAGTGATTATGTGCCTCCAAAACACAGTTTTGGAGAAGCATTACATACATGCTTTTGAAAACGCAAAATCTATTTTGAAAACGCAACACTAGGGTTGTAAACGAACCGAACGAACACAAACATGGCCTTGTTCGTGTTTGTTCGTTAAGGAAATAAATGTGTTCACGAACGGTTCATGAACACTTACCGAACGAGATTTTATGTTCGTGTTCGTTCATTAAGGAAACGAGCGTGTTCGCGAACGGTTCACGAACACAAATAAATTTGTCAAACGCGACGAAGGATAAAGGTAGATGGCTCAGAGAGTAGCACTAGAACTTGAATCCTTTATAGTGAAACGGAGGTTGATCGTATTCGTTGATGTAAATAGTGAGAAAGGAAAGGGAAATGGTGCATAAAACAAGGTACAAATGGGTTTCCTAGTTTAATTTTTAGGTTAATAAAAAAAGGTTTAATAATATAAAAAGTATAGATAATATATGAAAGTACAAAAATTCTTTAATTAAAACACAAAAAACGAACATAAACGAACGTGTCACACCCCCAAATTCCATCATGCGGAGTATCACCGCTTGGAGGCGTGACATGATCAGGATCAAGCCACCAATCATATTGAACAACGTATTTAAGTAAATAAAACCAACCACAATACAATTGGTGACCAAAAGTTAGTTAACCAAATTTTAATTTAAACAGCGAAAGCATAAACGTAAATCCAAAAACATAAGTCCATAGTTCACAAGTTTAAAGTCCAAAGTGTAAGTTTAATAAGTTCATAAGGATTTATATATTAAACACGGAACATAACAGTCCGTATCCCACAACGAGTGCTTCCTCGTGCATGCTCCAAGCATTTAACGACCTGTAAGGCATGTAACAACGAGTCAACAACAAAGTTGAGTGAGTTCACGGTTGGTTGATCAGTTTTAAGTTGTTTCTGAAAACGTGGTTTGTCTTTCGTTGGCGTAAATGCCGTGGGGGTTACCCCGTAGTTGAAAGTATGATTAACCAGTTCATTCTTTATTACCCAAACCATATCCATGATCAGTGGGGGCTTCCCCATGTGAACCACTAGACCATACCATATCGACTACTACGCAAGTAAGTTGTGCCCTACATCAGTGTCTATCATCACTGACAGTTTGCCATAGTCCATTAGTACACGCCCGTCCGACTGGCACGGTGTAAGGTTTGTTAAACCTAATAGCGCTATTAACTAATGACCCGCTCGCCATTGGCCTCGACGATTAAGTCGATATAAATTGAGGGACTTCATGATAGAGTTTTGTGTAGTAAGTTTTAAGGTTGTTGTCCTACCCAAAGAGGACGAACGTACGTATTCTACCCAAGGAGAATACGCAGGACTGATATTGGCATCCTACCTCTGGAGGATGGCCGTACATATCCTACCCAAGGAGGATATGTAGATTCCGTTTTAAATTCTTTAACCCATTCCCAACCACCGGGAATCCCATGCCTTAGAAAGTGTGTGAACTCACCTTGGTTTGCTCGGTTAGATTAGTTACTCTAATAATCAGAAATCAAGCACGTCCTAATAAAGTACAAATAACAATCAATTTCTCATGCATAACACGTATCCTACGTACGGTTCATCTACTCATTACTTCTATCACATACCACACAATTCAAATGCCAAGTTATATCGTTAAGTTACGTTATTTTGCCCTAAATAATATAACTAGTTCACAACATAAGCAAATAATCACACAAGCGTTTTAGTATTGAAATATATGTTCTAAATATATTTTTTTCCATTTTTTATTTAAGAAAATCAATCTCCCACACTCGTTTCTTGTTACAAAAATTATGGCGAAGTTTATATTCAAAACACAAGTTATAAAGTATACTTGTAACCCTTATTCGGAAAAATAATTTTCTAAGTCTTGAGATTTTTAGAAAATTTCGCCAAAGTTTCCCCTAAAAAACGGAGGTGTCCATGCTATTAAGCATATCATTTTCTTTTCAAAATCAATCAACAACAATCCTTGAACCATTTTTACATTACCAAGAGCAAAATATATGTGTTTCACACTAATCATGAACTTGATATTTTTCGAAAACGCGTAGTAACTTGGTAATGCTTCTAGTGGACTTATTTACCTTTCGAAACGTATTTATTTCTTTAAAAATCATTCTCACAAAATGGTTTAATGTTTACAACTTGTAAATAATTATTACAAAAATTAACCACTTTGAACTCTTCTTGTAAATAAAACATTCTTATACTTGTCTTATTTCTAAAAATAGTGTAAGTGTTTGTAATAGTCATGATTTTCCAAAAACCGCTTTTCTACTTGGTTTCTTTACAAAAACCTTTTTGTAACTCTTGGATTTACAAAATCATCAACTCACTAGTTTAGTTATATTTCACGGAAACATCATTTTTATCAAGTTCATCTTTAGCTAGAAAGTGGTTATTTTATGTAACACATAACCACTTTCTAATCTTGTTAAATCATACTACTAAATAATATTTAACAAGATTCATATGGTGATTAACATCACACAATCAAGGATCATCATAAAATTAACAATATGTTCACTACAACATCATACTAATAGCATTTTATCTTCATGTAAACTTTCATGTAAAGGTTTATGTTCAAGCTTCTTGTTTAAACTCTTTTAGTGTTCTTATGAATCTCAACATAATATAACTTTTAACTACTCAAAGTAGGAATAAACAAGGGTAGATCAAGACTTACTACTAGCTTATAGCTAGGGAGGAATCTCTAGTGAAAAGGATGATGAAAAGGATGTGAGAAAGCAAGAAATGAAGTTCCTTCAAGTTCCTCAAGCTTTCACCTTCACAAGGCACCTTTTACCACTTGAATGGAGCTTGGAAAGGATGAATATGGTGGTGATAGAGTGGTGGTGGTGGTGGCGGTTCTAGTGAGGGCCGAGAGAGGGAGAGAGAGATGAGGGAGTTGGAGTGAGGGATAGAGTTTCATTTGGTCTTCTCATTCCCAGGTATACTCTGGGCCACGACGGGAATCCCAACGGACTCGAACAAGAGGTATCCTGGTACGCTTGAGAATCTTAACATCTCGATCAGCAATCTCTACTGGTTCCTCGACGAATCGCAGCTTGTCGTCGATTGTGAGCTCTTTGAGAGGAACTATGAGGGTCTCCTCTGACAGACACTTCTTCAGATTCGACACATGAAACACATTGTGAACTCCGCTGAGTTCGGTCGGTAGATTCAGCTTGTAGGCGACTTTGCCAATTTTCTCAATGATTTCGAATGGTCCGTGATGTGTTGTAAAATACACATATTTGTCCCGTGTAAATTGTATAGTTTTTGTATAATTTTTATCTGTTTTATTTAGTTTTTAGTATTAGATTACATTATTTGGTGTTTTGGCAGGTCCTGGTGCAAATAGAGCGAAAACGAGTAATATTTAAATAACCAGCCACTTGAGTAGAGTAGACCACCAGGGAACGAATAAAAATCGCAGCTATTTTTCGTGATTGGGCCGAGACCACTATCTCTATTTTATTAAAAAAAAGGCTGCTATATATATTTATTATTAATATTGTTAAGAAAACAAAAAAAAAAGAAAGAAAAAAAAAGGAAAAATAGATGGACGTAAAGTCCATATGTCTTGGCTTTGAAAAAGAGTGCATGATATTGGGGTAGTAGGGCTCTCCTAGTGGGAATTTCGAAAAAAAGCAATACAGTGGCGGTTGGCTATTATATTCGAAGTCAACAGGGAGTGAATATTATCATTGTTTTCCAAAAACACAGTGGACGGCAAAACAGAAAATAGAGGAGGAGTTCGACCAAGACAGGAGAGAAAAGAAAAAGGAGGCTATTGGTTCGAGGGCTCAAGTCGCAATCAAGTTTCAGGTTCGGGTTTGCAATTTATTATTTTTAGTTTTGTTAGACTTTGTGTTTTACAAAATTATAAACATGTTTTGCTACTCGGTTCAAACTCGTTTCTTTTTCGTGGTTATGCTTCTTGGCTAAACCTTTCATGCTACCTAGGTTGAGATGAACTAGTTGATTGTTGCGTTATTTTGACTTGGTTATGGTTATTTGGTGTGATTTACATAACTTTTCCTTGTAATTGTTCATGATATTGCATGTTGGTATGTTTTGATTGTTTTATTAGTCAATAAATTCAGCGGTTTTAGGCATGAAGAAATTCCCCCTAGACTTAGGATTTAATTTAATTCGTTGATCTTAGGATTTTCGGGTTGAATATTGTGTTTAGAAATTGACCAAGTTGACTAATAATTAAAATCACTATGTTAAAACGTGCATCCTCATCTTGTGACTCGAAAGACGATTAGGGTGAGCTAGGTTATTAGCTAATTATTGGTGGGTAGATTGGGTGACCGATAGCTCGGGCTCGTTTATTGCATCGTAATTAAGGTTTCCTAGGATTTCAATTATCAAAGTTGGGTTTGCTTTGCGATTTTGGGATCTTCTCTTAACATAACTGTCTCTGAGGTCAAAAGGATTCTATTTTCATAGGATTTGGTATCGATAGCTCGAGCCGGTTCGTTCTAGCACTTCACATTTAGTCTTGCTCTTTCGTTTGGGACATCTCTAGCGGGGGGTCAATCGAGGGAAATAGATATTTAACCGTTACCATTGTCATATTAGCATTGCGTGATTCTAGGGATTCGATGCCTAGGTTGTGACAACCGGTAATTTACGGATCTTAATTTCGTGATTAGCAGATAATTAACGTGATAATAAATAGTGTTTACAGTGCGAATTAACTTAATTAGGCCCTTGGAGTGCCCAGAAACGCTTGTTCAGCTATACTGTACGCGTATGAGGATTCGCGTGGAATCTGCAAAACAACAAATGACAACAGACTGAAACCGTACGAAATACTGACGACACCAATAAATATGGATGTTACACGAATATTTTTATGTTTATGGAATTTGGATTGCGATATCGGGTCTCGTAGGAATTACGGGCCACTTACACACGAGATGGGCTTGTGGGCCCTGGGCCCAAGCCCAAAACCCACAATCCTAAACCCGCATATAATAAATTAAATCTTGAAATCTATACAAGATTTACACAATCTGTAAAAGATCTAGTAAATCTCTACTAAATCTTGATCAAATCTTATAAAATCCATACAAAAGATTTGTATCTCAAAAATTGAGACACCATCCTCCTTTAAATATTCAAAACCAGTAACACAAACCACAAATATTCTTACTCTCTCTCTCCCTCGTTAACATACAGACAACACATGAGTCTTATGGCCTTCCACTCCCATTTGAATCCTTGTAGTTCATCACCTCCAAGCAAGAATCACCACATAAAACCCTCACTACCCACCTCTCTCTAGACTGGTTATACATACAAACACTACACAGCATATATTATTGATGCTCTTTTTGTGGAAATCTGATCATCTACACACACCAAGACCTCCAAAGCCCCAATCATTCTTTCAAACAAGTAACCACCCCCCCCTTCGATTATCAGAACGGATCACCACCACCACCACCGTCCGGTGGTGGTGCGGCGGCGACAGAACAGAAGAGGAGAGAGAGGATGGAGAGAGAGAAGCTGAGAAGAGGGAGAGAGAGAGACGGCGGAGGTTGATGATGGCGCCGGCGGGTGGTTCGACGACGACGGCAGAGCCGCTGGTCGACGGCGGCGCTGACTCTCCGGCTTGCTTGGTTTTCTGGTGAGGATCGGCAACGGCTCGGTTCAGTTTCAGGTATGTGGTTTCCGTTTCGGGTCAGCTCAAAGAATGTTTCGAGTTTTGCTTTGGGTTCATAGGGTTGTTTTTGGTTCGGGTCAGGTTGTCGACACCAATTTCTGTCCGAATCAGTCACAGCTCGGATTCACGGTGATGTTTAAGTCTCGGGTCAGAATTCGAGTTCCTGGTCAGCCGCAGATCGGGACTCAGTTCAGATTATTTTGGACTCGGTTCAGCTTCAGAAGCGGTACGGGTTGACTCAGTCGACTCAGCTTACGGGTCAACTCGGTCTGGGTCAACAGTGGTCAACATATCAGTTCGGGTGACGTTTCGGGTTCGGGACTCGGTTAGTTCAGCCGCGGTTCGTGGTCCAGTCAAAGTTGGTCAGAGTGGTCAAGACAGTCAACGGTGTGGTTTGGATCAGTCGGTTCGGGTTAGATTTGGCTCGGTCAAACTCGGTCAACCGAGTCAACTCAGTTGACCCGGTCAACTCATTCAACGACTCGACACAAGAATTGGTAAAGAATCTTAGTAACGCGATTATTTATGTCATTTTTACATTATTAACGTAAACGAGCTCGAACCGACATTTCGTTACAAGATTTTATATTTAGTCGATGGTTTATTACGCGATAAAAGTTATATATTCGATTGCTTTGATTATATTGTTTGAATCTCGTTGATTTTTGATAAAACAACGACAACTTGTGTTGTCGGGGACGTCCAAAAACAGAGGAAACTCTGCCTGTTTTTTTTCGAGAAAACCCGTAAAATAAAACGAACGAAACTATCAAATGTGTTTCGCTTTCGACGACATTACATAACTTACAAAGCATGTTTATAACATTTCAACAAACCGCTTTACAAAATAACAAAACTTGATGGTTTTATGAAAATAAATATGTTCAGTTATATTTATTTCCAAACAACGAACAACTCGGATTCTTTTCAAAATAAATATAGATATATATTTATTCCAAATATCGTACAACACGTTTTCTTTTACAAAAATAAATATGGGTTATATATTTATTTTTCAAACATAACAACTCGACGATACCTTTATAAGATAAATATAACTCTTCATATTTATTTTATACACCTAAACTATACGTATATTATGGCAAATATACACAAGACGTGATGTATATAATACAGGTTATTATATATTATTTTCATACGAAGCGCGATACGAGTTTGTTATATGATATTTTCATAGAAATATTCTTTTTATACACGTACGACTACTCGAGACGTCTAGCGCTATGATAACGATATATTTATATTTTTCTATAAATATTTATTTATTTATTTATTTTAAGTCTCTCGGAAACTAAGTCTTTTTCAAGACTTATTAAATTGCTGCTAACATTAATCGAGACTTAACACGTATAACTTAATCTTTTCCATTAAGTTAACGACATACCGTTGAATCATTCGATTAACGTTTCGGTAGAGCTCGGTAACACGTAGTTACCGTTTTTGCTTAGAAACTTATTAGATATTCCATGTTAGGAACATTGTAGAATGCACGCTAGCAAGCCACGTCTTGGAAACGACATCATCGAAGTCGTAATTAGCTAGCTTTGCACAGGAATGTTCAGGCGAGTTCATAACCCCCACTTTTTACTACTGTTTTACATTCTTTTTGCAAATGTTTTCGGGGTAGAAAGATATGCACAATTTTCAGAAACATACAAAGTTTTGAATAAACGCAAAACTCATATTTCTAAATCATATCACGAATGGATTTCGAGGAACTCAAATGATTTACGAAAGGTTTATACTAAACATACCGGTTTTACAAAACAAATGCTTATTTTTGATTTTTCATAACTAAGGAGTCAGTCAGGGTGGCTGGGAAGGTTCAGTCAGGGTGGCTGGGAAAGTTCAGTCAGGGTGGCTGGGAAAGCTCAGTCAGGGTGGCTGGGGAGGCTCAGCCAGGGTGGCTGAGGTGGAATATATGTTACAGTAATTACGAAAATTTTTTACATGGTATGGTTAACGTAAGGAGGTGTTATACGATCATGTGAGTGGATAGGAACAACATGGGGCCATTAGTCCTCATGGAGGGACCGAGGGACAGGAGCGGTAGATCTATCTGGGTGTAGCGAGCCCAGCCCCCGGCCAAACTAGAAACGGACCGTGGGGTGACTTTGTCCACATACTTTGCCGTGGCGAAATCTGCTAGGTTTGAGTCTCCCTATTTGCACTTCACATATGTCAGTGGCCTTGCAAACCATTGGTGATCACAAGTCCTCTTACACTGCTACATACCAGGGATTTTAAACTTACGGAAACTTCATGTTCATACAAATTAACTACCATGTTTTATACAAATACAAAGAATTATGGGGGTATGGAGTCAAAGTCAGGGTGGGCATTGACGGTTATGCGAACATTACAAAGACAAGGCTTTACAAATACATGGTTTTATGAACATAACGTGTTACAAACACAACGTTTCCATATAACTTGGCAAGAAAATGATTTTTAAATTCATTTTCTCAATACTATTTCAAAAACCGGTTACTAAAGATTTATTTCAAACCTTTCACAACACAAAAGATTTATCCCAAATCTTTTATGAACAAACTATGAACTCGCTCAACTTTAGGTTGACTTTTTTCGCATGTTCTTTCTCAGGTTGCATTTCTAAGACAAGGCACGGTTGGAATAGGAGGACCATGAAGAGTCGAGTACTTAGTGGGCGTTCAGTTTCTAGAAAGACTTAGCTTATTTGCTTCCGCTGTGCAATGAAGATACCAGTCCAGTCACGCCAATGCTCTGATAATTTCGGGGTGTGACAGATTGGTATCAGAGCTATAGGTTACAGCGAATTAGGTTTCTGTTGTGATACCTAGGCTCTAACCTCACCTTTCCCCCTGGGGACTTAGATCATTGAGACGTTGAACGCATACAGGACGCCTAGTACTCGAATATGGTCTCCAACCGTTGCCGAAAAACAAGCAGTCAAAATATTGTTTTCAAACATACGCTGTTATGGTGTTTCATACACGGTGCCTAAAATAATTACATACAGTACACAACACTCTGAGAGTTTAGGAAACATGCATTTAAAACCTTCGGAAAAGGGAATTCAGTCTGAGAGGCTGGGAGGATAGTCTAGTGGGACTAGGAGATTCAGTCTGGGAGGCTGGAAGGGTAGTCTAGTGGGACTAGAAGATTCAGTCTGAGAGGCTGGGAGGATAGTCTAGTGGGACTAGGAGATTCAGTCTGGGAGGCTGGAAGGATAGTCTAGTGGGACTAGAAGATTCAGTCTGAGAGGTTGGGAGGATAGTCTAGTGGGACTAGGAGATTCAGTCTGGGAGGCTGGAAGGATAGTCTAGTGGGACTAGAAGATTCAGTCTGAGAGGCTGGGAGGATAGTCTAGTGGGACTAGGAGATTCAGTCTGGGAGGCTGGAAGGATAGTCTAGTGGGACTAGGAGATTCATTCTGAGAGGCTGGAAGGATAGTCTAGTGGGACTAGAAGATTCAGTCTGAGAGGCTGGGAGGATAGACTAGTGGGACTAGGGGAATTACTTGATTGCTTATTGGTAACTAACATGCGTATTTGATTATATGATCGATTATTTGTGCATGGACATCACGTAGGAATCGCGAATATTAACTCGGGTACACACTATTATCCACATTGTCTATGATATTTTAACTCCCCGAGCAGGCAGCCTACGCATAACAAAACGCTAGCGCACGGGAATACATGGAACTCAATTTTTACGTCCACGGATGTCGTGGTACATCACCTTCTACATGGCACACGACGCTAGTGCACAGGTATACGTGGAACTTAAGCTTACATCAACAGAGGTTGAAGTACGTCACATACGACTACCGAGGCAAGGCCTTTGAAAAGACGCGATGGCGCAATTCAACGACGACGCTAGAATCCTGTCAGCAGGAGAACTAACGGCCAGGAAACGATAACTTGTCATGCGATCCTGCAACGACACGAATCACTCCAAGGAAAAGACGTATGTCTCCACATCCCCCCTATTTCGGTTAACGACGGTAATGTCACCTAACAATTGGTCGTCACACGCAACCCCGGGTAAAGTCCTCAAAAATTTCTTTATTGAGGTTTCGACTTTTACATTTACTGAGTAGATTTTCGTATCTCTACTCCTCTTAAGGGTCATTGTATCACGATCATTTCTTTTCAAGTTACATACATGGTTTTTCGTTGTGACCATGCCGAAAGTTTTCTTGTCGATACATATACTTATTGTCGGGTTACGCTAAAACTAAGTTCAATTGTTTGAACTTGTTCATTACACATATTCCTTTCAGAACATAATATGATGCATTGGGAGCATCGTATTCAAATTTGTATTAACAAGCGTTTCATTTGTTCCGAGTCGAGGTAAACTTGTTTGGTATTCGACTCCATTAAATTGTCTGTTGATTTCAACACCATATGATGGTGAATTTCATTAGTTTGAAGCTTGCGCTAAACTCGTTTACGCATCTCATACACGGATCTAAAAATTTATTGATTGTTTTCCAAATTCACTTCGATTTATTATATCAAAGCGGTCTTAATACAATAGTGTGTTAAGACAATGGTACACAAATTCATTTTTACATTCCGGTGTACCTACTAACGGTTCTTTCATTATCGATCGAAAATTTTGCGATATCCATTGCTTCTTCACCTTCGATCGAAAACATTATTTCTTTGATGTTCAAATTTCAATTGAAAATTCTATGATGTCATTTGAAACAAACTTTCGGATTCACCTTATTACGCTTTCATTTGACTTCAAACACGGTGAAATTGTTTGATCACCGCTAATATTGGATTATTTAAATCACTACGACACCTTGTGGTGTCAGTACAAACTTGTAGCTTGGGCTAATTATGATTGAGCGTTTTATGCAAAACACAGGTGATACTTGTTCGATCACCTCTATTATTAAATTGTTTCATTGCGACACCTTGTGGCGTCGGTATGACTTGCAGCTTGCGCTGATCACGATCGAGCGTTTCATGCAAACTATTACATTTGAGATTGTTGATTCTAAGTTCATCCAGTGGATGTTATCGCTTCTAGAACTCATTTACACGTTGTAAACGTTCATATGGAATTCGACTGGTCGAAGTTCCTGTTCATTGTTGAATCCCTGTTAACTTAGTCACACTAGTGACTGTATCTATACATCTTGTTTCGCTTGACATCAACTTTTGAAACACAATTCTGAAGAGATAACATAGCCTAAATTTCGAGGACGAAATTTCTGTAACAGGGGGAGAATGTGACAACCGGTAATTTACGGATCTTAATTTCGTGATTAGCAGATAATTAACGTGATAATAAATAGTGTTTACAGTGCGAATTAACTTAATTAGGCCCTTGGAGTGCCCAGAAACGCTTGTTCAGCTATACTGTACGCGTATGAGGATTCGCGTGGAATCTGCAAAACAACAAATGACAACAGACTGAAACCGTACGAAATACTGACGACACCAATAAATATGGATGTTACATGAATATTTTTATGTTTATGGAATTTGGATTGCGATATCGGGTCTCGTAGGAATTACGGGCCACTTACACACGAGATGGGCTTGTGGGCCCTGGGCCCAAGCCCAAAACCCACAATCCTAAACCCGCATATAATAAATTAAATCTTGAAATCTATACAAGATTTACACAATCTGTAAAAGATCTAGTAAATCTCTACTAAATCTTGATCAAATCTTATAAAATCCATACAAAAGATTTGTGTCTCAAAAATTGAGACACCATCCTCCTTTAAATATTCAAAACCAGTAACACAAACCACAAATATTCTTACTCTCTCTCTCCCTCGTTAACATACAGACAACACATGAGTCTTATGGCCTTCCACTCCCATTTGAATCCTTGTAGTTCATCACCTCCAAGCAAGAATCACCACATAAAACCCTCACTACCCACCTCTCTCTAGACTGGTTATACATACAAACACTACACAGCATATATTATTGATGCTCTTTTTGTGGAAATCTGATCATCTACACACACCAAGACCTCCAAAGCCCCAATCATTCTTTCAAACAAGTAACCACCCCCCCCCCCTTCGATTATCAGAACGTATCACCACCACCACCACCGTCCGGTGGTGGTGCGGCGGCGACAGAACAGAAGAGGAGAGAGAGGATGGAGAGAGAGAAGCTGAGAAGAGGGAGAGAGAGAGACGGCGGAGGTTGATGATGGCGCCGGCGGGTGGTTCGACGACGACGGCAGAGCCGCTCGTCGACGGCGGCGCTGACTCTCCGGCTTGCTTGGTTTTCTGGTGAGGATCGGCAACGGCTTGGTTCAGTTTCAGGTATGTGGTTTCCGTTTCGGGTCAGCTCAAAGAATGTTTCGAGTTTTGCTTTGGGTTCATAGGGTTGTTTTTGGTTCGGGTCAGGTTGTCGACACCAATTTCTGTCCGAATCAGTCACAGCTCGGATTCACGGTGATGTTTAAGTCTCGGGTCAGAATTCGAGTTCCTGGTCAGCCGCAGATCGGGACTCAGTTCAGATTATTTTGGACTCGGTTCAGCTTCAGAAGCGGTACGGGTTGACTCAGTCGACTCAGCTTACGGGTCAACTCGGTCTGGGTCAACAGTGGTCAACATATCAGTTCGGGTGACGTTTCGGGTTCGGGACTCGGTTAGTTCAGCCGCGGTTCGTGGTCCAGTCAAAGTTGGTCAGAGTGGTCAAGACAGTCAACGGTGTGGTTTGGATCAGTCGGTTCGGGTTAGATTTGGCTCGGTCAAACTCGGTCAACCGAGTCAACTCAGTTGACCCGGTCAACTCATTCAACGACTCGACACAAGAATTGGTAAAGAATCTTAGTAACGCGATTATTTATGTCATTTTTACATTATTAACGTAAACGAGCTCGAACCGACATTTCGTTACAAGATTTTATATTTAGTCGATGGTTTATTACGCGATAAAAGTTATATATTCGATTGCTTTGATTATATTGTTTGAATCTCGTTGATTTTTGATAAAACAACGACAACTTGTGTTGTCGGGGACGTCCAAAAACAGAGGAAACTCTGCCTGTTTTTTTTCGAGAAAACCCGTAAAATAAAACGTACGAAACTATCAAATGTGTTTCGCTTTCGACGACATTACATAACTTACAAAGCATGTTTATAACATTTCAACAAACCGCTTTACAAAATAACAAAACTTGATGGTTTTATGAAAATAAATATGTTCAGTTATATTTATTTCCAAACAACGAACAACTCGGATTCTTTTCAAAATAAATATAGATATATATTTATTCCAAATATCGTACAACACGTTTTCTTTTACAAAAATAAATATGGGTTATATATTTATTTTTCAAACATAACAACTCGACGATTCCTTTATAAGATAAATATAACTCTTCATATTTATTTTATACACCTAAACGGCGTATACGTATATTATGGCAAATATACACAAGACGTGATGTATATAATACAGGTTATTATATATTATTTTCATACGAAGCGCGATACGAGTTTGTTATATGATATTTTCATAGAAATATTCTTTTTATACACGTACGACTACTCGAGACGTCTAGCGCTATGATAACGATATATTTATATTTTTCTATAAATATTTATTTATTTATTTATTTTAAGTCTCTCGGAAACTAAGTCTTTTTCAAGACTTATTAAATTGCTGCTAACATTAATCGAGACTTAACACGTATAACTTAATCTTTTCCATTAAGTTAACGACATACCGTTGAATCATTCGATTAACGTTTCGGTAGAGCTCGGTAACACGTAGTTACCGTTTTTGCTTAGAAACTTATTAGATATTCCATGTTAGGAACATTGTAGAATGCACGCTAGCAAGCCACGTCTTGGAAACGACATCATCGAAGTCGTAATTAGCTAGCTTTGCACAGGAATGTTCAGGCGAGTTCATAACCCCCACTTTTTACTACTGTTTTACATTCTTTTTGCAAATGTTTTCGGGGTAGAAAGATATGCACAATTTTCAGAAACATACAAAGTTTTGAACAAACGCAAAACTCATATTTCTAAATCATATCACGAATGGATTTCGAGGAACTCAAATGATTTACGAAAGGTTTATACTAAACATACCGGTTTTACAAAACAAATGCTTATTTTTGATTTTTCATAACTAAGGAGTCAGTCAGGGTGGCTGGGAAGGTTCAGTCAGGGTGGCTGGGAAAGTTCAGTCAGGGTGGCTGGGAAAGCTCAGTCAGGGTGGCTGGGGAGGCTCAGCCAGGGTGGCTGAGGTGGAATATATGTTACAGTAATTACGAAAAATTTTTACATGGTATGGTTAACGTAAGGAGGTGTTATACGATCATGTGAGTGGATAGGAACAACATGGGGCCATTAGTCCTCATGGAGGGACCGAGGGACAGGAGCGGTAGATCTATCTGGGTGTAGCGAGCCCAGCCCCCGGCCAAACTAGAAACGGACCGTGGGGTGACTTTGTCCACATACTTTGCCGTGGCGAAATCTGCTAGGTTTGAGTCTCCCTATTTGCACTTCACATATGTCAGTGGCCTTGCAAACCATTGGTGATCACAAGTCCTCTTACACTGCTACATACCAGGGATTTTAAACTTACGGAAACTTCATGTTCATACAAATTAACTACCATGTTTTATACAAATACAAAGAATTATGGGGGTATGGAGTCAAAGTCAGGGTGGGCATTGACGGTTATGCGAACATTACAAAGACAAGGCTTTACAAATACATGGTTTTATGAACATAACGTGTTACAAACACAACGTTTCCATATAACTTGGCAAGAAAATGATTTTTAAATTCATTTTCTCAATACTATTTCAAAAACCGGTTACTAAAGATTTATTTCAAACCTTTCACAACACAAAAGATTTATCCCAAATCTTTTATGAACAAACTATGAACTCGCTCAACTTTAGGTTGACTTTTTTTCGCATGTTCTTTCTCAGGTTGCATTTCTAAGACAAGGCACGGTTGGAATAGGAGGACCATGAAGAGTCGAGTACTTAGTGGGCATTCAGTTTCTAGAAAGACTTAGCTTATTTGCTTCCGCTGTGCAATGAAGATACCAGTCCAGTCACGCCAATGCTCTGATAATTTCGGGGTGTGACATAGGTAGTTCTTTCTCACCATTGTCTGCTTCCTGTCACTTCACCAATCTTGCTTGCTTGTTTTGTTCTCTTGTTTATTCGTTTTAGTAGAATTAGTTAATTAAAATCACAAAAATCAAAACACAAATTAAAACCAGTTAAGTAATTAGTTGAGTCAGAGTCTAGTTTAGCGTCGCTAGTGTCTCGTGGGTTCGATACTCGGACTTCATTAGGCTTTACTACGTACGATAGGTACACTTGCCTGTCAGTGGTCTAGCATTTAGAGTCTTAGTTTATAAATTTAAAACTAGGGTGTCTAGATTAGGTTAGTAGTTTTTATAGACCGCATTTACCACATCAAGTTTTTGGCGCCGTTGCCGGGGACACTTAGGCGATTGCGTTATTAGCTGTGACTGATCTTATTTGTTTAATTGGTCTTATTTGTAGTTTGAGTCTTAGGGTTTGTGTCTAGTAGTAGTGTGTCTAGTCGTATTTGTAAATATATTTTTATTAGTTAATTTTTACATAATTTTTTATCATGTGTTTTATCTATGGAGGGCCCCATTACACCAAATATTGTCCAAACGATTCGGGGTGTCCCATAGATTTTGATGCTAACCCTCTTGTGCAGCCACAGTCATATCAATCTTGGAATTGGCAACCTGAACGAACACCAGAGGGCTTGCGTGACTGGGTTAAGGCTGCTAAGGAAGAAAGAGAAAGGGGAATTCGAGCCGCACTTGATAGGTTAAATTCACAGAGCTTGAAGAGCCAAGGCCGTTACACGTATAATATAAATGGAAATTATCTAGGATATCAAACGGCTGATGGTGAGATGGATTACACAATTTTAGATCCGGGGGGGAGAAGTGTGCATGGGGATCTCACAGTCAGGTAAATATTACGATTCTACTTTTAATTATTATAATTCTCATGAATCAGATTTACCCTTGTCTTGTGAGGATGATGACGTGCAGGTTTCACATTTTGAGCCCGTGTATGAAGAAGATGAGGATCACACTCCTGAACCGGAGACGATAATGGACGTTGAAGTCCCACCTCCGGTTCAACAAGTCGTTAATTCCAGCTATTGGTGTCCCACGCCATGGAATATCGATGATGGCTTTTGGAGTGATGATGATGAGGGGGTAGTAGAAGAGGCAGAGTTGGAGGTGCCTGACTACACCGCGTCCCCTAGAAATGAAGAAGCTAGTGAGCCACTAGACAAGATGGAAGATGCGAAAATTGAGGAGCATGTACCATCTTGGGAGGAGGAGTTTGGTGATGAGTTGGTAGGTTTGCCAACTCTTGAAGATGAAGAATTTGACCCGGTTGGTGATCTCACCTATCTAGAGACGTTAGTTGTAGAGACGTCAACCATGGAGATCAAATATATACCAAACAAAGAAGAAGTGAAAGTGGCTGAGGAGTTTGATAGTCGGCCCGTGGAAAAGCTAGAAGTTGGATCGCCAACATATTTAAAATCACGGGAGAAGGCACAAAAATGCTTGGATCAACATAGTTCGAGGATTCAGAGATGGTGTAAACAGAAGCAAAGGGAGAAACTGAAGTGCAAAGACAACCATCTTCCTCATTACATGCATCGTATCAGGTTTGGTCCAGGTAAATTTAAGTTTCGGTGGTCTGACCCGTTAAGATTTTTTAAAATATTTTATTATTCCACCAAAAATTTTTTTAATGTTTATGAGGACCGGGTGGAATTAAATGGGTTAGACCGGGTTCAGATAAAGGATAAACCTCCTGATTAAATTCAAGTGTGGGGAGGTTTTGTAGAGTTTGTTAATTTTTGAGGAGCATGTACCATCTTGGGAGGAGGAGTTTGGTGATGAGTTGGTAGGTTTGCCAACTCTTGAAGATGAAGAATTTGACCCGGTTGGTGATCTCACCTATCTAGAGACGTTAGTTGTAGAGACGTCAACCATGGAGATCAAATATATACCAAACAAAGAAGAAGTGAAAGTGGCTGAGGAGTTTGATAGTCGGCCCGTGGAAAAGCTAGAAGTTGGATCGCCAACATATTTAAAATCACGGGAGAAGGCACAAAAATGCTTGGATCAACATAGTTCGAGGATTCAGAGATGGTGTAAACAGAAGCAAAGGGAGAAACTGAAGTGCAAAGACAACCATCTTCCTCATTACATGCATCGTATCAGGTTTGGTCCAGGTAAATTTAAGTTTCGGTGGTCTGACCCGTTAAGATTTTTTAAAATATTTTATTATTCCACCAAAAATTTTTTTAATGTTTATGAGGACCGGGTGGAATTAAATGGGTTAGACCGGGTTCAGATAAAGGAGAAACCTCCTGATTAAATTCAAGTGTGGGGAGGTTTTGTAGAGTTTGTTAATTTTATATATTTTGTATATTTTCGGTAGTTTGTAGAGTTTGTATATTTAGTCATTTATTTTGTACCATGAGTCTAATTTAGTAGTTTTGAGTCATTTTTTTTAGTCGGTACTGCTTTGGTTTTGCTTGTTTTTGTTAATGCAGGTTTGGATATGTACCACCCGTACTCAATCTCCATTCGGGTGATTTTGGAGCTGCTTATCAGATATCAGACATTTTCCGAGTGTACCGGTTAGAGTCAGAGCCGATCGCGACCGAAATGCTATACGATCGAGCTGGATTGGACGAGAGTTCGGAAGCTTACGCGTTATAAAACTAGCTAAGTCCTTTCCAATTTGCCCTTAGTCTTTTTATTTCTTATTTATTTTTAGTCTTTTGAGTCGGTTTCCATCCTACATTGAGGGCAATGTAAAGTTTAAGTGTGGGGATGGGAAACTATCGTTTAGTGTCTAGTTAGAAGAGTCTTGAGTCCTAAAAATTTGAAAAATAAAAAAAAATTAATTAAAAATTCTTTTCCAAAATAAAAAAAAAAACAAAACAAAACAAAACAAAAAAACAAAAAAAAATCGAAAAAAAAGATGGTTTTGCAAGTCCCGGTCCTTTAGCGCATAAAAAACGAAAAACCTTTTCAAAACGTCAGTTAAAAACGGTTTAATTGTCGAATTTACGAGTCGGAGAACACATGTTTCTTTAAGTTGCGGGATAGTTGGTTGTCTGAATCGGTTTTTGGGAGTAAAAGGTTTTGGGATGCCTAGGATAGTGGATGGAGCCGGAGAGTTAATTGGTTGTGCATTGTCAATGTCGGTAGCCCTATTTTCCACATGATAGTGAGATTTGAGCCTTTATATTTTTCATATATTTATGATCATTACTTTCGTTTCATGTGTGCCTGCCGACTTTGTTGCATTACTTTAGAACTTGTGCTTTTTGATACAGTTTGAGACCTTTGGTTAGGCTTTGGCATGAATATGATAGAGGCATTAGGATCACCCCTGTTTATGTAACCTGTGTGTTTAAACCAGGGTTCACCATTACCCTTAGTTATACCACTTTGAGCCTAGCCATTCGTTTGTTACCCGTTTGTGATTTGATAGCCGGATCGTGTTACGTGATTATTATATTTGAAAAAAAAATAAAAAAAATGAAAAACAAAAAAAAAGAAAAGAAAAAGAAAAGAAAAAGAAAAAGAAAAAAATAGAATAAAGTTGTAGGTCAAAATGACCAATATGTTAGTATTTTTTTTCGTGCTTATCTGGTTTATCGTGTGATTATGTGTTTAGCCACTTATACCAAAAAAAAAAAAATGAAAATGAAAAAAATATAACCCACCTTTAGCCCCCACCTACCCATTAAAGCCCTCTTGATCCGTGTCGAGTTCTAACAATTAGGTGGAAATCTGATTGACGTACAAGGTTATGATAGTATGCTTCATAGTTCGGTTTTGAGAGTTCACTCAAAATTACATATATATTAGCCGAGAGATGAGTGACATTGTGAGGGGTGTTGACAGTGCATGATTGGTTGCTTGAAGGTGAAAAAAGCTTGATTAGGTAAGCCCGTTTTCATTTAAATATTATGATTCGTCACCTTTTGAACGTTGTAAGTCTTGCGAAACCACTGTGTTTAATGATTTCGTAGTTCGCGTTATACCTTGTTCGAGACTTGCGTTATTGTTAAGTGTTTAAGTTGGATATGTTGCTCAGGATTTTGCTTAGGGACAAGCAAAAGGTTAAGTGTGGGGATATTTGATGTGTTGTAAAATACACATATTTGTCCCGTGTAAATTGTATAGTTTTTGTATAATTTTTATCTGTTTTATTTAGTTTTTAGTATTAGATTACATTATTTGGTGTTTTGGCAGGTCCTGGTGCAAATAGAGCGAAAACGAGTAATATTTAAATAACCAGCCAGTGAGTAGAGTAGACCACCAGGAACCGAATAAAAATCGCAGCCATTTTTCGTGATTGGGCCGAGATCACTATCTCTATTTTATTAAAAAAAAGGCTGCTATATATATTTATTATTAATATTGTTAAGAAAAAAAAAAGAAAGAAAAAAAAAAGGAAAAATAAATGGACGTAAAGTCCATATGTCTTGGCTTTGAAAAAAGTGCATGATATTGGGGTAGTAGGGCTCTCCTAGTGGGAATTTCGAAAAAAAAGCAATACAGTGGCGGTTGGCTATTATATTCGAAGTCAACAGGGAGTGAATATTATCATTGTTTTCCAAAAACACAGTGGACGGCAAAACAGAAAATAGAGGAGGAGTTCGACCAAGACAGGAGAGAAAAGAAAAAGGAGGCTATTGGTTCGAGGGCTCAAGTCGCAATCAAGTTTCAAGTTCGGGTTTGCAATTTATTATTTTTAGTTTTGTTAGACTTTGTGTTTTACAAAATTATAAACATGTTTTGCTACTCGGTTCAAACTCGTTTCTTTTTCGTGGTTATGCTTCTTGGCTAAACCTTTCATGCTACCTAGGTTGAGATGAACTAGTTGATTGTTGCGTTATTTTGACTTGGTTATGGTTATTTGGTGTGATTTACATAACTTTTCCTTGTAATTGTTCATGATATTGCATGTTGGTATGTTTTGATTGTTTTATTAGTCAATAAATTCAGCGGTTTTAGGCATGAAGAAATTCCCCCTAGACTTAGGATTTAATTTAATTCGTTGATCTTAGGATTTTCGGGTTGAATATTGTGTTTAGAAATTGACCAAGTTGACTAATAATTAAAATCACTATGTTAAAACGTGCATCCTCATCTTGTGACTCGAAAGACGATTAGGGTGAGCTAGGTTATTAGCTAATTATTGGTGGGTAGATTGGGTGACCGATAGCTCGGGCTCGTTTATTGCATCGTAATTAAGGTTTCCTAGGATTTCAATTATCAAAGTTGGGTTTGCTTTGCGATTTTGGGATCTTCTCTTAACATAACTGTCTCTGAGGTCAAAAGGATTCTATTTTCATAGGATTTGGTATCGATAGCTCGAGCCGGTTCGTTCTAGCACTTCACATTTAGTCTTGCTCTTTCGTTTGGGACATCTCTAGCGGGGGGTCAATCGAGGGAAATAGATATTTAACCGTTACCATTGTCATATTAGCATTGCGTGATTCTAGGGATTCGATGCCTAGGTAGTTCTTTCTCACCATTGTCTGCTTCCTGTCACTTCACCAATCTTGCTTGCTTGTTTTGTTCTCTTGTTTATTCGTTTTAGTAGAATTAGTTAATTAAAATCACAAAAATCAAAATACAAATTAAAACCAATTAAGTAATTAGTTGAGTCAGAGTCTAGTTTAGCGTCGCTAGTGTCTCGTGGGTTCGATACTCAGACTTCATTAGGCTTTACTACGTACGATAGGTACACTTGCCTGTCAGTGGTCTAGCATTTAGAGTCTTAGTTTATAAATTTAAAACTAGGGTGTCTAGATTAGGTTAGTAGTTTTTATAGACCGCATTTACCACATCAAGTTTTTGGCGCCGTTGCCGGGGACACTTAGGCGATTGCGTTATTAGCTGTGACTGATCTTATTTGTTTAATTGGTCTTATTTGTAGTTTGAGTCTTAGGGTTTGTGTCTAGTAGTAGTGTGTCTAGTCGTATTTGTAAATATATTTTTATTAGTTAATTTTTACATAATTTTTTATCATGTGTTTTATTTGTGGAGGGCCCCAACCTGGAACTCGAGTAGTTTCCTGCGCTTATCCGTGTAGCTTTTCTGATGGTCACGAGCTGCCGCCATTCGCTGTCGTATCTGAGCAATTCTCTCAGTTGTATCTACTACCAGTTCTGGGCTAGTGATTTGGCTGTCACCAACTTCTGCCCAACAAAGAGGTGATCGGCATTTACGTCCGTACAATGCCTCAAACGGAGCGGCCTGGATACTGGTGTGGTAACTGTTGTTGTATGAAAACTCCACTAATGGTAGGTGCTTTTCCCAGCCATTACCAAAATCGATTACACATGCCCTAAGCATGTCTTCAAGGGTCTGGATGGTGCGTTCAGACTGCCCATCCGTCTGTGGATGATAAGCGGTGCTCATATCTAAACGTGAGCCAAAAGACTTGTGCATGGCTTGCCACAGTTCAGAAGTAAAATGCGTGTCACGATCAGAAATGATGGAGGTTGGCACTCCGTGCCTTGATACTACTTCCTTTAGGTAGATGTCTGCTAGAGTAGAAAACTTGTCGGTTTCCTTGATAGCCAAGAAGTGTGCAGACTTAGTCAGTCGATCCACGATCACCCATATGGTATCATTTCCGCATTGGGATCTAGGCAGGCCGGTAACGAAATCCATGGAAATTTGCTCCCATTTCCATTTCGGGATCTCTGGTTGTTGAAGTAGGCCTGATGGTTTCTGATATTCAGTCTTGACTCTCCCACAAGTCAAACATTTGCTAGCGTAGGTTGCTATGTGAGCTTTCATACCAGGCCACCAATACGTAGTCTTGAGATCGTGGTACATCTTATCCGAACCAGGGTGTACCGAATAACAAGACTTGTGCGCTTCGTTCATCACAAGCTCGCGTAAGTTTCCGTAAAGCGGAACCCAGATGCGCCCTGTTACATAGTAAGCGCCGTCTTCCTTTTGTTCTAGCCGCTGCCTCGATCCTCGTAGGGACTCAGCCCTGATGTTTTCTGTTTTCAATGCTTCGACCTGAGCATCACGAATTTGGGCAGGAAGACTAGATTGGATGGTAAGCTGTAACGCACGTACACGCTTAGGTATAGTATCCTTACGACTGTGGGCGTCAGCCACAACATTGGCCTTGCCCGGATGGTACTTGATCGCGCATTTGTAATCGTTCAAGATTTCGACCCATCGATGTTGTCGCATGTTTAACTCCTTTTGCTTGAAGATATGCTCGAGAATCCTGTGATCGGTGTAAATGGTGCACCTGGTACCGTACAGGTAATGTCTCCATATCTTAAACGCGAAAAAAACTGCTCCCAATTCCAAGTCGTGCGTAGTGTAGTTCCTTTCGTGAACCTTAAGTTGGCACGATGCGTAGGCAATGACCTTGTCACGTTGCATTAACACGTAACCAAGTCCTTGGATGGAAGCATCGCAATAAACCACAAAATCATCTGTGCCCTCTGGCAATGAGAGGATAGGCGCGCTACAAAGTGTATCCTTTAAGTGCTGAAAAGCGGATTCCTAGGCATCACCCTAACGATAGGTGACACCCTTCTGAGTCAGTGAAGTGAGAGGTTGCGCAATCTTAGAGAAATCCTTGATGAATCTTCTGTAGTAGCCCGCCAAACCCAAAAAATTGGCGGATTTCTGTAGGTGTACGGGGTGCAGGCTAGTTTTTGATCGATTCAACCTTGGATGGATCTACATGAATCCCATCCTTGTTCACTACATGGCCTAGAAAGTGGACTTCGCGGAGCCAGAAGTCACATTTCGAAAACTTGGCATACAACTGCTCTTTTCAAAGAAGTTCCAGAATAAGCCTTAGATGTTGCTCGTGTTCCTCCTGACTCTTAGAATAGATCAGGATGTCGTCGATGAACACTATGACAAACTTATCCAGGTAAGGCTTGCACACTCGGTTCATGAGATCCATGAAGACCGCAGGTGTATTCGTTAATCCAAAAGGCATAACCAGAAACTCATAATGGCCGTAACGAGTTCTGAATGCTGTTTTGGAGATGTCTTCCTCTCGGACTCTCAACTGATGGTAGCCCAATCTCAAATCAATCTTAGAGTAATAACTCGACCCTTGCAATTGGTCGAACAAATCATCAATTCGTGGAAGAGGATAACGATTCTTCACGGTCACCTTGTTGAGTTCGCGGTAGTCAATACACATTCTGAAGGTACCGTCTTTCTTCTTCACGAATAACACTGGAGCTCCCCTAGGCGAAGAGCTAGGACGTATGAAACCTTTTTCCAAGAGTTCTTGTAGTTGCGTGGACAATTCTTCAAGTTCTGATGGAGCTAGACGATAAGGTGCTCGAGCTATGGGCGCTGCTCCAGGAGCTAGCTCGATTTGAAATTCAACTTGGCGATGAGGCGGAAGACCAGGTAATTCCTCAAGGAATACCTCGGGAAAGTCGCGCACAATGGGAATGTCTTCTATCTTCCTTTCTTCCGAGGATGCATCAGAAACGAGGGCTAGGATAGCGGTGTGGCCCTTTCGCAAACACTTCTGTGCCTTAAGGAAAGAGATGATGCCTACAACAACACCACTCTTGTTGCCACGAATCACGAGGGGTTCTTTATCAGAATGAGGGATACGGACGATTTTCTCCTTGCAAATAATCTTCGCTTGGTGTTGAGATAACCAATCCATCCCAATGACAACGTCAAAACTACCCAGAACGATAGGAATGAGGTCGATAGAAAAGGTCTGACTGGCAAAAACAAGCTTGCAACCCTTAACTACATGTGTAGCCTCTAAACTTTTACCATTTGCTAACTCTACGATGTGGTTGGTGTTCAAAAGTGTTGGAGTACGCTTAAGCATCTGACTAACTTTTAAGGACACGTAGCTAGTGTCGGCACCAGAATCAGATAAAACAGTAACAAAGAAATCATCCAGAAGAAACTTACCCATCACAACGTTGGGATCGTTCCTTGCTTCACCCTGACCAATAACGAACACGCGACCTTGGGCGCCATTGCCATTATTTTTACCTCCGTTGTTGCCTCCATTGTTGTTTCCATTGTGGTTCCCATTTCTTTGGTTGTTCTGATTCTGGTTTAGTTGAGGACAGTTCCTCTTAAAGTGGCCTTCAGTGCCACACTGAAAGCATCCTTTATTGCCCTGCTGTTGCTGCTGCTGGTGGTTCTGGGGAGCTTGTTGTTGTTGGCGATTCTGATTCGCAGGACAGGGGCTCCTGCAATCCTTAGCTTCGTGACCCAGCTTGTGACATCTCTGACAACGACCCTTGTTGCACTGCCCGCTGTGGTGCAAATTACATCGATTGCACTTAGGGTGATGTCCCTTGTACCCACCCTGACCTTGATTCCCAGAAGACTGCTGACCGGGGCTCCTGTACTCGTCTGTCTTTCTCTGTTGGGATTGAGCTGAAGCAGAACCCTTGCCCAAATTTCCATCCCACTTGCGCTTATTATCATTGGGAGCATCATAAGTAGTAGCGCTAATACGCTTGGGCAGCCTGTTCTGCTCAACTGCCTGATCAGTGAGACGATGAGCCAACTTGATGATTTGCTGTATGGTGCCAAGGTTAGCCAAGTTTATGTGGCTTTGAACTTCTAGCACCAAGCCCTTAAGGTACAACTCAATGCGCTTGATGGGAGGGTCCACCTGATCGGAGTGTCGCGCTCCGGTCAAAGATAATATTTATATGCCCTAATTACCCTTAACAAATAGCTAGTAGTAGCAAGGGGTCGAATCACGAAGAGTATGTGGTTTGTGTGTGGATTCGATTGAATTATCAAGAATGTCACAATTTATGAAGCTTACTAGAATGTTTTTGTATTTTTGTTTAATTGAGAGATGTGAAATTAATCTAAAGAAATTGGTGTAATTGATTGACAACTAAAAAGTAACGATTGCACAAAAATTTGATTAATAAACGATAATGAGAAAAAGGGTTCACACCCGGTTTTGGTAATTGTCAACCTAGGGTTTCTACAATTTTTAGATTCAACTCAAATGCATTCGATTAACGGATTTAGTGTACCATGACTTAGGTGCTAATAGCTATCAACGTCCTGAAGAACGGACAAAAATACACTTTGTAATCAACACAAGTAAATCCTAACAACGACAATGCACAATTACATATCACCATTTCGCAAAGTCATAACTTTTAACATCGTTCGACAATTTACGAATTCGCAACAAATGTAACACTATTGTCGAAAGTTTCAAAAACCAAACACAAATTGTCACTAAATTGAAACAAGAACAATTCGAAACCCTAAAATTAACAACTACCTACACCGGGGTGAAACCGAGATGATTAGCCGCTCATGGTTGAAGAAGCTTGATCACCGGATGTTTGGAGCTGGATGAAGATCATCTTGAGGCTTGAAATATGGGGAATTGGTGGATGGTGAAGGTCTTGTGATGAATGATGATGAATAGATGGATGAATGGATTGAAGGTTAGGGTTTGGAATCAAGATTGATAGGATGATGAATTTCTCTTGATTCCGGTTGTTGATGTTGAAGGTAGATGGATTAGAGATGGAATGATGATGAATATGGCTCCAAGATAATTATTCAAACTTCAGGGAAGTGTAACCCCCGTCTTCAATGCCTCCTAGCCAATGAAAAATCGAGTTTTCCATCAAACCACAAAAAACTCACGTTTCAAGAAATTACAAGCCGTCGCCGACGGCCCTTAACCCGTCGGCGACGGGCTATGAATCTTGAAAGTCCGTCTGACGGCTTATGTAACTGGATACGCAGGTTATCAGCCGGCGGGCTTAACCAGAAGGCGTTGCCGACGGCTTGGGACCCGTCGGCGACGGGCTCTCAAAACCTCATTTTTTGATTTTGCTTGTTTCGCTCCCGTTTGATCCGTAATGCGTTCCAGTGCTCCAGTTTTCGACCCGGTGACTCGAAAAGCTCCCAAAAAGCTCCTTAAACTTCGTTAAACCTGCATAAACACAAATCTTATTAAAAGTAGGCCATTCAAGATTGAAACTTATGTAAAAACACAAAGTTACGCAATAACGAACACCGGTTTTCAACCACGTGTCACATCCCCACACTTGTCTTTTGCTTGCCCTCAAGCAAATTTGTTTTTCACTTTCACGTGGGTTGAACAACGAATACACATCCCATTCCCGAGACAAAGGTTAAGGTCTATTGTCATACAAAAGTTCACCTTCTTTACAATTTCCACATATTTACCGGTAAAGTGAATAATCACATATAATAATGGTTATCCAAGATTAACCCGCCCGTAAAACTAATAAGTCATGCATATCCCTCACAATGTTCTCTCCACTCGGTTTATAATTTGGCTAATGTGTATAATGTATTAGCACTTCGCATAGGCTTGCAACTCAATCATTCTCCACCATTAATCACGAATACTAAGCACAAGTCATAAGGTCTTTGAAGGGTTGTAACGGGGCTAGGCTAAGGGTAGGGAATAAGGTATTTTAAAGTGACTAAGGTGATGAAAATTCGATCTTTATTACAACGCAACTATTCTAAACTCAAGTAAACTATAAACATCCATTCCAAGGCAATGATTTTCGCCTTTTATTCAATAACTAGAAACACATATTTTTGGATTTTTCTCAATGATTTTTCATTCTTTTTTTTCACAACATTTTCTGATTTTTTTTATATATATATGTAAATCACAACTATACAACTTAAACTCGTATAATCGAATTTTCATCACACGGGTTTAAAAAGAAAAGGCTTATGGTTATGGGCTAAATGGGTTGTCAAATGAACGGTTTAGGCTCAAAGTTGGCTACTAGGGGATAATTTTTGGGTAAGGATATAAAAATGGTGTAAAAGGAAAAGGTTTGCCTAATGCCTTAATCATTCTCGTGCTTGTATTCGGTCTATGGTCTCGAACGTATCAAAAGTTGCAAGTTCTACAATACGCGACTAATGGTCCACTCAAACAAAGAAACATGTAAATGCAAATCTATGATATATAAGTGGCTCAAACCTCACGTATAAGGGTATGATATGTGATATGCATGATGTACTAGTTTCTTAGGCGGATTATTCCCAAATAACCACCCGCTAAATACCCGTCATGCTATTAATTTGAACTTGACCATGACAGACCAAATGGGTTGTGCCATCCCTCGTTGACTTGGTTACTTGTGCTTTTAAAATCGCTTTTGAAACAAGAAATTTTTGAAAAATTTTTGAAATTTTTCCCCCATCCCCACACTTGAGGTAAACATTGTCCTCAATGTGTAGTGTTTAAATGAACGGGTCAAAATCGAAAATTTTTACTACTCCCCCATCCCCACACTTGAGGTAAACATTGTCCTCAATGTGTAGGAACTAGAGTTCTAAAAATGCACAAGGGATGTGACACGACTAACCTTCCCAACATTTCACCCCGGAAAATACAATACAAAATACAATCCACTTATTCCTAACTAAGAATTAAAGTAAAAGGAAACACATGCACCTGATTTTTGTCGCTTGATACTCATATCTCCTTCGTCTCTTCATAAAAACGGTTGTCTCGCGAACATGTTGTACCTACAAATTCTAATCCTTGTGTAGAAGCATGCTTCTCACAACCATCAAAATTTGTTAGTTACCTAGTTCTACCCTTTTTATGAAACACATTACCAAGCCATGCGTTATTTCACTTCGATTTATGTGGAAAATAATTTACAACAACAACAAACCTAACTCACTTTCGTAGGAATCACGGTTGTATTTAGCGTATGCAACAAGCCCTTTTAAACCCCCCAATAGCTTGGGAGGACGAGTAGGTCTCGTGAGGGTTATATAGGGAACACACCCACAACGTTCATTTAACTAGGCAGAAATTAAATAAAAATGACAAAGAAATAAAGAACAAAGTATACAACAACACAAAACATACCATACCTCTACCGCTGATATCGCTCGTTTGGATCAACTGGCGGGTTTGGCTGGTATTGATAACCAGTGAGGGCCTCGAACATCTCCCTATAGTTATCGAGTGGACTCTGCTCCCCTTGAGGCGGCGGTTGGTACGGAATCGGGATAAAGCTAGAGCCCACCACTTCGGGCAAGTGAGGAGTCGGGTCGGATGGGCCTTGTGGGTGGGGAAGGTCAGGGTAATTGGTCCATCCCGAGTGCTCGGCATATGGGAGACCGGCTTGATAGTCTTTTTGGTGTCGCTCGTGGTCGTGGAGCACCATGGCATTATTAATAGCCATTTGTGGAGAGACATACAAGGCCCTCCAGCGGTGTCGTTCCAATTCTCTTGCTTCATTTTGACGCGTTGCCTCTGCTTCTTCCCATGCCCGTCTTCGGGCTGCCTCATCCTCTTGCATCTTCACTAACTGTTCCATGTGTGACCTCTGCATTGCTTGGAACAGTTGTTGCTCTTCCACAAACTTATTCATTCTCTCCCGATGGGCTGCTTGAACTGCCCAATACTCCTGCATTGGGGGTCCCTGTGACTCCTCCCAAGCTTCCCTCCTTCGGTTATACTCTCGGCCTTCACCTATGCATGCAGAGACATTGTCATATATCTCTTGCTGCCCCCGATCAAAATTTCTGTAAGAAGGCACCCGTCTAATGTTCACAAAGCCCGCCACATCTGCATTAATTTCCCTATGCGGCCTCATGTATCTTTGTCTGGATCTTTGTGGACCAGAGGGTTCAGCTTCCTCCTCTTCATCACCCATTTCTTCATCTTCTCCCGATTCTGGTGGTGCCCCTGAAGTAAGAAACTCATACTTATTACCCAACCTGTCGGTCACAACATACTTGTTCCCCGAGAGTTTAATCTCTATCTTCCAGTTCTTCTTCATGGAGGCCTTGTTAATTTCCTCCAACGGTTTAGCTACCCATAGTGATTCCGGGGGTAGGCAATTTTGTTGAACGATTATAGCACTAATGAGGCGTGCGTATGGAATAAAACGCCTCTGGGACGACTCCCGAGTAGCCCACGTATTCATCATCACTATATGTCTCCATGACAATGTAGGGGTCCCGTAAATCAAAGAGTGCACCACCCTACAATCACTCGCTCTAACACCTCCACGATCACCAAACCTCACCAAAATGTTCTCAACAGAAATCCCTTAGAGAATCTTTCCCTCAATCGTCATTTAACTTCTTTTTGCTTCTCCTCCTTTGTTGTAAGGTAAGACAACTGCTATCAGCTGCTCGGGGTCATCATTGTTCATGTGATTATCCAAGAAACGCTCAATGGGTGGGTAATCGTATGCTTGCACTCCCAAGGAGTCAAAACGCGCAATACAATTCATTGTTTCGAAAGACATTGTCATGTTCCCTCGATTAGTCTTTCCCACCAATTTCCACTGCGATGGAGGTTCATTTTTGTTCACGAGCTTCAAAGTGGATAACCATTCACACACTTCCGCTAAATACACCCGGGAGGTGTTGTCTTCACACCAGTCAAGGACTCTTTCCCAACCTTGACGTTCAAACATCTGCACAATCCCAATCTGTCGAAACTCTTCCACGTTTACAATCCGTTCACATACCACCCTTTATGGAACTGAGGTATTCACATTGTTTACCATCTTCCACTTCCATAACTTAGCCTCAAACTTCCTATCCTGATAACCTGATAATGGCTTGTTTTTCTCATCATCCCAAATTTGAGCGCTACTGCTATCTCTAAATTTTTCCCAAGCCCAGTCTTGCCTGGATAATCTCGCATCATTCTCTTCCACGGAGCTTAGTTGCTCCCACTTCTTCGGTATTAAACCGGAAGAAGAACCGACTCCTGATGATGAAGCTTGCCCTGTAGTCTTTTGTCTCTTACCACCAGTCATAACTACAATCACAAACAAGCAAAACATCAATATAAACTCAACCTTCAGTAGACTCTCAAACTTTGAACATGATATGTGATGTTGAAATCTTAATTAACAATGAATGTAAAATCGCATTTTTAAACTTCCAAAGTCGCCCATTTTATCATATACTTATCAATTTTCTTGTTAACTTGCAATTTCTTATAATTTCAACAATATATTCAACATCACCTTCATGTTCAATCATGTACATAACAAGTGTAATTACTTCACTATAGTTATAACATGCTCAAATTCCATCCCTAACAACTAATCTTACTCAAAATCATGCTAGAACAACATACATTGTCTACACAACCTACTCTTAAACTAAAAAGTTTAAAATTTCGGAAGAAAAACAATAAACATATGATAATCATGCATAAAATTAAGGAGAATCCATACCTTTGTGTTGTTGGAACAAGAAAAACTATGAAAAGATGTAAAGTAAAGAGATTGATGAACACCCCTTCAAAAACCCTAAGTAACACGCCCAGAAATTTTGCAAAATAGCAAGAATTGATGAAAACCGTGTTGGGGGTTTTGTTCGTCTTGAAAAATCACACAAGATGGACTCAAAAATCAGGGGATTTGGTGGAGATTTGAGAAAGTTATGAGAGGTTGAAGGTTTCTAGGGTTTAGGAGAAGAGATGAAGAAGATGAAGGGAAAGGGTGAGTTAGGAGAGAGATAGAGCAGGGATTTAGAAGTTCTAAATGATATGTAAGGATTGTGGGTCGATTATGTGGTTGGGAATGAGTTAGGGATGAGTTTAGATGAGTTAGAAGATGTTTGGGTCGAGTTTGTAGTGTAAAAAACGAAACAGGACCGGAGAGAAATCGACAACCCGTCGCCGACGGGTCCCACCCCGTCGCCGACGGGCTAAGAAAATTGGGTGTTTGGCCGACGGGTTACTTACCTGTCTATGGGATTTTTTGTGCCGACGGGCTTCTAGAGAACCCGTAGCCGACACCCACTACCCCGTCGCCGACGGGCTTCAGTTTTTTCAATTTTTTTTTTTATGAAAAAATATACAGAATTTTAAGAACTTTTAATAAAGGGGCTATGTACATACAAAAATCCTAAAAATTATTAAAAATCTTTTTGTGAATTTTTATAAGTTAAAATTTTGAAACGTGAAAACCGTTAATGGCCCTACCACCCCCCAAAAAAATCGTGTATTGTCCTCAATGCACATAACAAAGCCTAAACACATACCTTGTGTCTTCATGACCCGTTCGGAATGTCCGGACTTCACACAATCAAGAGAGCTTAGTATAAAACGAAAACGATTATATCTAAAACACACAAACAATTAAATAATTATACATAACTTTACACAAAATGTTATCGGTCCTTATCACTCGACCTCATAAACCGGTATGCTCACCACGAAGCTCACCGATTCCTTGTTTTCATCCACCTTTTCGTTACCATCGAGAAACGGTTTTAGCCGATGAGCATTTACTGTTTGCCTTATCCCATCCTTCGGGTACTCGATGGTAACATCACCCAATTGTCCGACCTGGGTGATAACATAGGGTCCCATCCATTTGCTACGGAGCTTCCCGGGAAAGAACTCAAGCTTCGAGTTGTAAAGCCACACCTTTTGGCCTACCTCAAACTCTTTCTTTCTCAACTTGGCATCATGCGCTTTCTTCATCCCATCTTTGTACTTGGATGCGCATTCATATGCCATTTCCCTTAGCTCCTCCAACTCACACAACTTGAGCTTCCGTTCCTTACCTGCGTCATCATATTGAACATTAACTTCCTTAATAGCCCATAATGATTTGTGCACAAGTTCAACCGGTAAATGGCAATTTTTACCATAAACCAACCGGTAAGGTGTGGTGCCTATGGGTGTCTTATGTGCCGTACGGTAGGCCCATAAAGAATCGTTCAATTTGATTGACCAATCCTTACGGTCCGCCCGCACGGTCTTTTGCAAAATCTCCTTGATTTGCCTATTTGACACCTCAACTTGCCCGCTTGTTTGCGGGTGATAGGGGGTAGCAATCCTATGGTCAACACCAAGCTCCGTTTTAGAAGTTTTCCAAACCGAAAATTTTTAAAATGAGATCCTCCATCACTTATGATGACACGAGGAATCCCACACCTTGAGAAAATATTGGTTTGAACAAAATTACATACTACGGAATGGTCGTTTGTCTTGGTGGCTATTGCTTCAACCCATTTTGACACATAGTCAACGGCCACCAAGATGTACAAATTGCCATAAGAATTGGGGAATTGGCCCATGAAATCAATACCCCATACATCGAAAACAACGACTACAAGGATTGGTTGCATGGGCATCTCATCCCTTTTTGAAATACCCCCTATTTTCTAGCACTCTATGCAATTCTTTGAAAACTCGTTAGCATCTTTAAAGATAGTAGGCCAATAAAGACCACTATTCAACACTTTATGACCCGTTTTGTGACCACCTAAGTGGCCACCACATGAAAATGAGTGTAGATGCTGCAACACGCTTGGAATCTCTTTGTCATCTATGCATCTTCTTATCACTTGATCCACACATTCCTTCCACAAGTGCGGTTCTTTCAACCGATAATACTTGATTTGAGACATGAAATGTTGCCTCTTCCGTCTATCCCAATGTGCTGGCATATCAACTGTAACAAGATAATTTACAATGTTAGCATGCCATGGTAATTTATCTAATTTCATAATGTGCTCATCTGGGAAAGACTCATTAATCTCTAAGGATTTCGGATCCTCTTCAACCATCAACCGGGACAAATGGTCCGCTACCACATTCTCAATACCCTTTTTGTCCTGTATCTCCAAATCAAACTCTTGGAGCAACAACACCCATCGGAATAACCTCGGCTTTGCATCCTTCTTCTCCATGAGGTACCTAACTGCAGTGTGATCAGAATAAATAATCACTTTACTACCCCATATATAAGACCGGAATTTATCCAATGCATATACCACCGCAAGTAGCTCTTTTTCGGTGGTGGTGTAATTTAATTGTGCATCCGAAAGAGTCTTACTTGCGTAGTATATGGCAACGGGTTTCTTATCGACCCGTTGTCCCAACACGACCCCCACCGCATAATCACTTGCATCGCACATAATTTCAAAAGGTAAAGACCAATTTGGCGATTGCAAGATTTGGGCCTCGACTAACTTTTCTCTTAATTTGTTAAAAGCGTTTTGACAATTTTCATTAAAATCAAATGGTTGGTCTTTTAACAACAAATTGCATAAAGGTTTTGTTATATCACTAAAACCCTTAATAAACCGCCGATAAAATCCTGCGTGACCTAGAAATGACCTAACACCTTTAACAGTCGTGGGATACGGTAAAGTAGATATGACTTGTACCTTAGCACGATGAACCTCTATCCCGCGACTTGACACCACGTATCCCAACACTATTCCCTCTTGAACCATAAAATGGCTCTTTTCCCAACTTAGGACCAAACTAGTTTCGACACATCTTTTTAACACTCTATCTAGCTGATCCAAACAAGCCTCAAAAGATGACCCAAAAATTGAAAAATCATCCATGAAGATTTCCAAAGACTTCCCCGCCATATCTGAAAAAATGACCCAAAAATTGAAAAATCATCCATGAAGGTGGCGGGGGCGTTACATAATCCAAACGGCATTCGCCTAAATGCGAAAGTGCCGTAGGGACAAGTAAACGTGGTCTTTGCTTGGCCTTCCAGATGGATGGCAATTTGGTTATAACCAGAATAGCCATCTAAGAAACAATAAAATTTTTGTCTCGACAATTTTTCAACTATTTGGTCAATGAATGGTAAAGGAAAATGATCTTTGGAAGTTGCGGTATTCAACTTCCTATAATTAATGCAAATTCGCCACCCGGTTACCGGCCGAGTGGCTACCTCTTCACCTGCGTCATTTTTGACGACTTGTATACCCGCTTGTCTGTGTTGGGCTCACCCATTGGCTATCCGAGATCGGGTAAATGATACCCGCATCTAGCCATTTCAGCACTTCTTTCTTCACTACCTCCCGCATATTCGGATTTAATCTCCGTTGTGCATCTCGAACGGGAGTCACATTTTCTTCCGTGATGATTTTGTGCATCACCACCGAGGGACTAATACCCTTCAAATCCGCAATGGTCCATCCAATCGCCGCCCGATTGGTGACCAACACCTCCATCAACTTTTCCTCTTGCTCCACGGTTAAATTTGATGCAATAATAACCGGGAGTGTAGTGCCTTCACCAACATAAGCATACTTGAGATGCTTCGGCAATGCCTTTAACTTAACCTCCGGAGGCTCTACTAAAGACGGCTTCAATTTAATGTCAATGCTCTCCGGTAAACTTTCAACTTGGTGCGTCCATGTCGGTTTTCCTTCTCGAACCGCAAGCACCTCCAAACTCTTCACTTCCTCGTCTATGCTTCTTTCCACCTCCACCTGTGACCTGTCAAACATATAACAATCCTCCATTGTGTTTTCCCCATACACGACTGTGTCGCAAAGAGGTATACACGTGTCAACAATGTCTGCCATATAGCATTCATCATCAACTGGAGGGTTCATAAGTCCGGAAAAAATATGCAACCTCAACCTTCGGTTTCCAAATGTCATGTCAACCGTTCCTGTTCTGCAGTCAATTTGAGCATTTGCAGTTGCTAAGAACGGTCGACCCAAAATCACCATAGGTTGTTTGATTGGGTCCTTGGCCACGTAATCAAGTACTAGAAAGTCCACCGGATAGTAAAAATCCTCGATTTTCACTATCACATCCGAAACAATTCCACGGGGTAGTTTGGGTGTCAAATCGGCTAACACCACCGTGGTGTTTGACGACTGAAGTGGACCAAACTCATATTGGTCATATAAACTACCCGGTAGAATGCTTACGCTAGCACCAAGATCTAGAAGCGCCCGGTTGATTTTAAAATCACCTACTTGAATTGAAATGATAGGCGCACCCGGATCTTGGAGCTTAGGTGGAAGTGCACCCGAAAGAATCGAACTCACGTTTTCGGTTAAATCTAATTTCTTTAGAAATTTGTGAGTTCGTTTCTGAGTGCACAAGTCTTTCAAGTACTTAGCACAAGACGGTACTTGTTTGATTGCATCCAAAAGAGGTAAGTTGATTTTGACTTGTTTGAAAATTTCCAACAACTCTTCCTGTTGCGGACCTCTTTTGTTTACAACCTTCTTTATGGGTCCCTTCAATGCTTCGGGATAAGGGGCGCTATTAGCCTCCACACCCTTTTCCTTAGCCTTAGGGACGGGGGTGGTCACAACGGGAGTATCATTGTTCTTTTTCAAATCATTTTTATTTTGACCCGTTTGACCATCCTCATTCTCATCTTCACTAGCATCTTCCACCACCCCTTCAACAAACTAGGGTGATGGTGGCTTGCTGGGGTGATGGTGGCTTGCTACCACTATCTATGAATCAACCACTACGCAAAGAGATTTGATTAATTGGTACCTCACGTGTGTTCCTTGAGCTTGACCCTTGATGCTTAGGGTTCACCGTTGTGTCACTTGGAAGCTTCCCCATGCTTCCCCTTATTTGAGCCATTTCCTCCGCAAGTTGGCCCACTTGCTTTGCCAATGCCTCATGTGCTTTATCCCGAATCTCGTTTGTCTTCTTTATCTCCTTAATATCATTGTGAGATTCTTTTTGCATATTCAGCAAAGCATCCATTTTGGCACTCAAGTCATCGCCACCGGTTTGATTGTTCGACCCGCTTCCATTACCGCCTTGATTGTTGTAATTCCGTTGGTACCCACCTTGGTAATTGTTATACCTACCTTGGTACCCTTGGTTGTAATTTCGTTGATAACCTCCTTGGTTACCACCTTGGCGATTTTGATATGATGACCCGCTTTGACCTCCTTGATTACCCGATTGAAAATTTGGGTTCATTTGATTCGAAGCATTACCATATCGGAAGTTAGGGTGATTTCTCAAACCCGGATGGTAAGTGTTGGAGTTCATGTCATATTTATAACAACCCTCGGTAAAACCGACATTCTCATAATAATTCCGACACCCTAATATATCTTTAAATATATCAACTTGTCTTTATATGCACCCCGTATGTGAAAACCGAGCCCGAAAATAGATTATACTATATAAAATAAATAAAAACCTTAAAAGATAAGCTGAGGCGGGCCGCGTAGGGCCTCACCTCAAGTTCATGCGGGCCGCGCGAGTAGGTGACCAGACTTCTCTTAAATCATAAGTCCAGGCGGGCCGCGTACATGTCGGGTTAAGTTAACACGGGCCGCGAGTACCTAGAATTGTGGCACAGCCCGGTGCGGCCACGTGTCCAAAGCGTGTCGAGCCTATATGATGACCGGACCAAGCTACACCGTTGACCGAGGTTGACGCGGGCCGCGTGAGCCCAGCCCAAACCCCACGCGGGCCGCGAGAAAGTGCGTTTTCAGCACTATAAAGAGAAGGCAACGGGCCTTCAGTTCAACCGTTCATTTCCTTTCTTTCTCTCTTAAATTCTGTAGTGGCGTTATTATAGCCGGGTATTATACCCCCTAAATTAGCGAGGTTCTGCTACGATGTAAGTATTATAACCCTGGAGACGTATTAGATACGCTGCCCGATTGATCTAGGGTTCCGTAACGGCTGTCGTGGTTCTGCCCGACGTAGTCGTTGGAATGCCGTCTCGGGGAGGGTATTACTAATGTTAAAATGGGTTATTATACTAACACACGTGCATTTGTGTAAATTATAGATATTCACCAGGAAACCCTAAAGAATCACCTAAGACAGCAATGTGAGTTGATCCACTTTTGTAAACCTTTTTGTTTATTGTTTTTACAAAACCTCACTTAATTAAATATATACAAAGCAGTTATTGAGTATTTGTAAGGGATACAATTATAGTGGGTATGTTGGGGTTTTGTATACAAAATTGGTTACTGGCGTGGTAACATCCCATAAGTTGAGTATGACCGTACCATTGATGTTAATTGTGGTGTCTTGGATACAAATGTAATTGCGGATGTGCCCTCAATACTGCAAATTGGTTTTTACTTAAACTTGATTAAACTGGGAATCACTCACCAGTATTTTCCACTGACAAAATGTTTTTAAAACGCGTTTCAGGTAACAAAATGTGAAAGCCAAATAGAAGCCAGCTGGACAGCACTGAAGGCTTGGAAAAGTGGCAATAAAGTTACCTAAGAATAAAATGGATGTTTTTATTAAATAAATAGGATTTATTCCTATGAAACGTGTGTATTGAAAACTTGGGTTTTTACCCATATGTTTAATGTAATAAAACATGGTGGTTTACTCTGATTAAATATTTCCTAACTACGGTCCTGATGAAAATTTCCGCTGCCAAATTGGATAAATAAATGTGATACCACCGAAACTGGCTCACGGCCGCCCGTTCCCGGGAGATAGGGATCGGGGGCTGTGACAGAAGGTGGTATCAGAGCTATGCCACTGATTCAGCCACAAAAGTGTTCTGCTGACATCAAAATTCAAAGTGTTAGGAAATAAACTATGGAAATACGTGTATAATTGTATTTCTTGCTATGTGTTATCTGACTATTTGTTAGTTTACAGTATGAGCGACCAAGGACCTTCTGACGCCTATCGTCAACTGTCTGGTTCGCCTAGGAGCGAAGGCACCTCCTCTTCTCAGCCTGCCCTCTCAGGGTATTCTGCTGACACAGAAGAAGGGATCTTTGTGTTTAAGGCTCAGTCTGAAGAGCCATTTCCTCAGAAAAAGAGGGGATGGTTCAGTAGGGGAGCGCACGAGCGTAGGAAAAGAATGAAAAAGTTGCAGGAACAGCGAGTGTTAGCCGCAGCAAAAAGAGAAACTGATGCTTATAATCAGGATATGCTCAATAGGGGTATCACTAATATCCATATTTTAGCAACCACTGCTGCCGACCCAAACCTGGAACAAATGCTAGCACCCCAACCACAAAATCCTGATCAACCCATGGAAATAGAAGACCAGATAGAAATGCCTGAGTACAACCCGGAGGAGATACCTAGGGTACCTGCACCTGATCCTCTAGACCCAAACAACTACGACCCCTGGTGGGACGATGTTAGGGACTACGTGCAACAAAACCCAATTCAGGAAAATGTGCCAATACCCAACTTAGGAGCTTATCCAGGGTTAGATCCTCAAGATCCCTACAACATTAGTGACGCATATGTTAGGGAAATTTTAGAAAATCCATACCCGTACCAAGCCCCTATGCCTCCGTATCAGGAACCCGTACCTCAGTTTCCAAATCCAGTCCTAGAACCTGCACCCCCAATGAGTGCAGAAAATGTCTAGGAGCTTAGGACTTTTGGGGAGGAAATTTTAGAAAGCAGTGATCGTATGCGACAGGTGGGAGAACGCCTCGTATGGAAATACGATGAGCGTAATATGGATTTTTGGATGAATCCATATCAGTGAAGGTGATGGTAGAAACAGTAATAATAATAATAATAAAATAATATATGTGTGTATGTGTTAGAAAAAAAAAAAAACTACGGATGCATACTATTAGTATTGTAGCTTTACATTTCAGTCGGTACTGTAATTTTAATTTCTGTACTGGTGTGTATTGATGCATACTATATAAATAGAGTAAATGTCGCAATGCTCGACGTTTTTGGTTAAACGTGCGTGTCATGTGATTGGCTATATTCAAATATTAATTGTGATATTAATATTTGGTAAATGTTTAAAATTCAGATGGCCGACGAGGGAAATCAAGATAATCTGAATAACGATAACCAGAGTAACATTAACGTGGTTAATGAGAATTCGGACAATAATAACAACGGAAACCAAATGGATAATAGTGCCGTTCAGCATATTGTGGCACAGGGAATTATAGATGCGATGCCATTTATTATTCAAACAGTTCAGGAAGCAAATAATAAAAGTAAGCATAGCAGTAAGCGACCAACTGAACCCGAAAACAGCGTGAACAATGGACCCATACTTCAAGCGCCCGTTCCCAAAAGAAGAAGAACCATGCCCCATGGTTGTTCTTACAAAGAATTCTGGTCCTGCAAACCAATAGAATTCTCGGGCAATGAAGGACCCATTGCAGCTTTACGCTGGATAGAGAAAACTGAGGCAGTTCTGAAAATAAGCAAGTGTGCTGAAGAAGATAAAATAATGTTTGCTTCAAATCTGTTTAAAAATGCAGCCTTAGAATGGTGGAACACTATCCTCCAATCCAGAGGAAGTGATAAGATTTATAATATGGAATGGGAAGAATTCAAGAACATGGTAGAAAGGAAATTCTGCCCTCCCAATGAAAAAGAACAGATAGCAAATAAGTTCCTAAATCTTAGAATGACCGGGGTAGACAGTAAAGGTTACACTACCACATTCTTTGAATATGCTAGGATAGTACCTACCCTTGCATCACCTGAACCAGTGTTAATCTCCCGTTACATTTGGGGATTAATTGGAGAAATTAGACATGTAGTCAAGGCAGCTAGACCCCAAACCATAGAGGAAGCTGTAGAACTAGCCAATACCTTGACAGATGAGTTAATCCGTACTAGAGAAGAAGACCAGAGGAGAAACCTAACCCAAAGGCTTACTCAAGAATTCCGTTCTGGGAATTCCAATCGTAGGAATGTAGGTTCTACCTCTGCACCCTACTGCAAAGCCTGCAGAAAGAAGCATTATGGAAGATGCTCTACTTACTGTAATTTTTGCAAGGCCCCAGGACACAAGGAAGAGAATTGCAAGAAGAAATCCAGTAATGGAATGTGTTTCAATTGTGGGGAAAAAGGTCACATTAGGACAAACTGTCCGAAATTGGCTCCAGCTGCAACCAACAAAAATCCTAAAAATGCCAGAGCATTCGTGCTAACTGCAGACGAAGCTAGACTAATTCCGGACGTCATTGCTGGTACGTTTTTAGTTAATGATATTTTTGCTAAAGTATTATTTGACTCTGGTGCAAACCAAAGTTTTATTAATACTTCGTTTTGCAAACTCTTAAATCAATCATTAACTAAACTACCACAAGAATGTCTAGTGGAAACCGCAAATGGAGAAACTGTTAAGATTTCTGAAATCTTGCAGGGGGCAAGAATAGAAATTTTTAATCAAAAATTTATTGCAAACCTTTATCCAATGAATCTGGCTGGATTTGATGTTGTGTTAGGAATGGATTGGTTAATAGCCAATAAAGCCAGTATTTTATGTGATCAAAAGACAATTCAATTAAAATCCACAAGAGGTGAAAAGAACTCAATTAAAGGAGATAAACCTTTTAGATCCACTAAATTCATCTCTGTGATGAAAACTGCAAGTTGTATAAGAAAAGGATCTATAGTGTATTTGATTTCAATAATCACTAACACTAAAGGAAAAGAATTAAAGGATATCCCAGTAGTGTCCCAATTTTCAGATGTCTTTCCAGAAGAATTGCCAGGACTACCGCCAGACAGGGAAGTTGAATTCAGAATTCATCTGTTACCAGGAACAGCACCGATTGCCAAAGCACCTTACCGTTTGGCACCCGCGGAAATGCAAGAACTGAAGAAACAACTAGACGAGTTGTTAGAGAAGGGATTCATACAGCCAAGTTCATCGCCATGGGGAGCACCAATATTATTTGTCAAAAAGAAGGACGGATCGATGCGTATGTGCATTGACTACCGTGAATTGAACAAAATCACGATTAAGAATCGGTACCCATTACCGAGGATCGATGATTTGTTTGATCAACTTCAAGGAGCTCGATTTTTCTCTAAAATCGATTTAAGATCAGGATATCATCAATTAAAGGTACAGGAAGAGGACATTCCTAAAACCGCATTCAGAACAAGGTATGGTCATTATGAATTTACTGTCATGCCATTTGGTTTAACCAATGCCCCAGCCGCATTTATGGACATGATGAACCGAATATGTAAGCCATATTTGGATAAATTCATAATTGTCTTCATAGATGATATTCTAATTTACTCTAAAAGTAAAGATGAGCATGCAAAGCACTTGCACTTACTTTTAAGTTTATTGAGAAAAGAGAAGCTTTATGCTAAGTTTTCAAAGTGTGAATTTTGGTTAGAACAAGTACAATTTCTCGGACATTTAGTTAACCATGAAGGAATTCATGTAGATCCAACGAAAATCGAGGCAATTACCAAATGGAAAACCCCAGAATCACCAACTGAAGTTAGAAGTTTCTTAGGATTGGCCGGTTATTATAGAAGATTTATTCGAGATTTTTCTAGAATAGCCATTCCTTTAACTAAGTTAACCTGTAAATCTGTTAAGTTTGAATGGGGACCAAAACAAGAAGAAGCCTTTAGAATCCTTAAGCAAAGATTAACCCATACACCCATACTAGCATTACCAGAAGGAACTGAAGACTTTGTAGTCTTTTGTGACGCTTCTAAGTTAGGTTATGGATGCGTATTGATGCAACGTCAAAAGGTTATAGCTTATGCATCTAGACAGCTTAAGAGTCATGAAGGAAATTATTCGACCCATGATTTGGAATTAGGAGCCATAATTTTTGCCCTTAAGATTTGGAGACATTATCTTTATGGTAGTAAGTTTACCATATTCACAGATCATAAGAGTTTAAGATATGTCTTCGGGCAAAAAGAATTGAATATGAGACAGAGACGCTGGATGGAATTACTTAGTGACTATGATTGTGATATCCAGTATCATGCAGGAAAAGCCAATGTGGTGGCTGATGCTTTAAGTCGAAAATATCACGAAAAGCCAAAAAGGATACGTTCTCTTAAATTAAATCTACAAGTAGATTTAAACAATCAGATTAGAAAAGCACAAGAATCAGTAATCAAGGAAGATACTGAAAAATTAAAGGGAATGATTAAGGAATTAGAACAAGGAACGGATGGAATTTGGAGGTTCCATAAAAAGAGAATGTGGATACCTAAATTAGGAAATTTACGTTACCGTATATTAGAAGAAGCCCATAAGTCTAAATATACGATGCATCCAGGAAGTGATAAAATGTACCAGGATTTAAGGAAAAATTTCTGGTGGATAGGGATGAAAAAGGATGTAGCAGCTTATGTTTCTAAATGTTTAACTTGCTCACAAGTTAAAGCTGAACATCAGAAACCCTCAGGATTGTTACAACAATTAGAAATACCAGTTTGGAAATGGGAATTGATAACAATGGATTTTGTTACCAAATTGCCTAAAACAAGGAAAGGTAATGATACAATCTGGGTGATTGTAGATAGATTAACCAAGTCAGCTCATTTCTTACCAATAAAGGAAACCTTTAGTATGGAACAATTAGCCAAATTGTATGTAAATGAAATTGTTTCATTATATGGCATTCCTTTATCAATTGTTTCTGATAGGGATAGCCGTTTTACCTCTCATTTTTGGTCAAGTTTCCAAAAAGTAATGGGAACCAGGTTAAATCTAAGCACAGCTTATCATCCTCAAACGGACGGACAAAGCGAAAGGACAATTCAGACAATGGAGGACATGCTTAGAGCTTGTGTAATTGATTTTGGAGGTAACTGGGACGAACACTTACCTTTAATAGAATTTTCTTATAATAACAGTTATCACACAAGTATCAATGCTGCACCATTCGAAGCACTTTATGGACGAAAGTGCAGAACCCCAGTCTGTTGGGCAGAAATTGGGGAAAAACAATTATCTGGACCTGAAATAGTACAAGAAACAACTGATAAAATCATTCAAGTCAAGGAACGACCGAAAACATCACGTGATCGCCAAAAGAGCTATACTGATAACAGACGCAAACCATTAGAATTTCAAGTGGGAGATAAAGTATTATTGAAAGTCTCTCCCTGGAAAGGAGTGGTAAGATTCATCAAAAGAGGAAAGCTTAGTCCCAGGTATATTGGACCTTTCAAAATTCTTAAAAGAATAGGACCTGTAGCCTATCAGCTACAACTGCCAGAAGAAATGGCAGGAATACATGATGTGTTTCATGTATCTAATCTCAAAAAGTGTTTAGCTGATGAATCACTCGTAATACCTCTCAAGGATATAGAGATTAATGAACAACTCAAATTTGTAGAAAGGCCTCTACAGATTGAAGATAGAAAGATTAAGAATCTCAAGCATAAGAGATTAGTTCTGGTCAAAGTGAAATGGGACTCCAAAAGAGGACCTGAATACACGTGGGAACTGGAATCAGAAATGCAAAAGAAATATTCACACTTATTCCAGTAGATCTCGAGGACAAGCTCTAAAACAAGGTGGGGAGGATATAACAACCCTCGGTAAAACCGACATTCTCATAATAATTCCGACACCCTAATATATCTTTAAATATATCAACTTGTCTTTATATGCACCCCGTATGTGAAAACCGAGCCCGAAAATAGATTATACTATATAAAATAAATAAAAACCTTAAAAGATAAGCTGAGGCGGGCCGCGTAGGGCCTCACCTCAAGTTCATGCGGGCCGCGCGAGTAGGTGACCAGACTTCTCTTAAATCATAAGTCCAGGCGGGCCGCGTACATGTCGGGTTAAGTTAACACGGGCCGCGAGTACCTAGAATTGTGGCACAGCCCGGTGCGGCCACGTGTCCAAAGCGTGTCGAGCCTATATCATGACCGGACCAAGCTACACCGTTGACCGAGGTTGACGCGGGCCGCGTGAGCCCGGCCCAAACCCCACGCGGGCCACGAGAAAGTGCGTTTTCAGCACTATAAAGAGAAGGCAACGGGCCTTCAGTTCAACCGTTCATTTCCTTTCTTTCTCTCTTAAATTCTGTAGTGGCGTTATTATAGCCGGGTATTATACCCCCTAAATTAGCGAGGTTCTGCTACGATGTAAGTATTATAACCCTGGAGACGTATTAGATACGCTGCCCGATTGATCTAGGGTTCCGTAACGGCTGTCGTGGTTCTGCCCGACGTAGTCGTTGGAATGCCGTCTCGGGGAGGGTATTACTAATGTTAAAATGGGTTATTATACTAACACACGTGCATTTGTGTAAATTATAGATATTCACCAGGAAACCCTAAAGAATCACCTAAGACAGCAATGTGAGTTGATCCACTTTTGTAAACCTTTTTGTTTATTGTTTTTACAAAACCTCACTTAATTAAATATATACAAAGCAGTTATTGAGTATTTGTAAGGGATACAATTATAGTGGGTATGTTGGGGTTTTGTATACAAAATTGGTTACTGGCGTGGTAACATCCCATAAGTTGAGTATGACCGTACCACTGATGTTAATTGTGATGTCTTGGATACAAATGTAATTGCGGATGTGCCCTCAATACTGCAAATTGGTTTTTACTTAAACTTGATTAAACTGGGAATCACTCACCAGTATTTTCCACTGACAAAATGTTTTTAAAACGCGTTTCAGGTAACAAAATGTGAAAGCCAAATAGAAGCCAGCTGGACAGCACTGAAGGCTTGGAAAAGTGGCAATAAAGTTACCTAAGAATAAAATGGATGTTTTTATTAAATAAATAGGATTTATTCCTATGAAACGTGTGTATTGAAAACTTGGGTTTTTACCCATATGTTTAATGTAATAAAACATGGTGGTTTACTCTGATTAAATATTTCCTAACTACGGTCCTGATGAAAATTTCCGCTGCCAAATTGGATAAATAAATGTGATACCACCGAAACTGGCTCACGGCCGCCCGTTCCCGGGAGATAGGGATCGGGGGCTGTGACAATATTGCTTCCTATCTCCATACACTTGGTTGACTTCCTCAGTGTAGTCACTCGACCCCGTTGGACATTGTTCCGCTCTATGTCCAATATCACCACACTCTTCACACACATCAAATTGAACCGCACTAACTTCCTTCTTCTTCATTCGAGCCATTTCCCGCTCTAAGGTAGAAATCCGATCCTTAGAGTCGAGATCGGGAAGTGACCGGGAAATGGGATGTTTCTTAGCTCGATCGGCCGATTCTTTCTCTTTCGACCGTTTACTCATCCGTTCCAAGAACTCCCAATCATCATCTTCATGGTTGTTTAGAAGGGTCCCATTTCTCGTTGATTCAAGTCGGTTCCATGTGTTGTCCCCGTACAAAGCACTTGACCAACTCCCACTTCTCTATTTGATGATGTGGGCATCTCCGCATCATTTCTTTAAATCTTGTAAAGGCTTCATGCAACAATTCACCCGATAATTGGCGAAAAGACCTAATTTCATCACGAGCATCGTCGGTCTTTGCCATAGAATAGTATTCATCTAGAAAAGCTTGTTGCATTTCTCCCCATGTGCGGATGCTATTGGCCGGGAGTGTAAGGAACCATTGCTTAGCTTTATCTTTCAACGAGAATTGGAACAAGCGAAGTTTAACCTCCTTTAGTGCGAATTTGTGCCCCCCGATAGTGTTACACACCGAAGAAAATTCCGCCAAATGCGTATATGGTTCATCATTAGACCTCTCGTTGAAGTGGGGAAGTATATTGATGTAATGCGGTTTACAGTCAAACATCCTCCGTTCGCATACTATCGGAGAGTCATTTTCAGTAACTATTGGTCGGAAACCGTCATTCACTCCCCGTGGAGGTTGTTGACGACGATAAGGACCGTTAACCTCTTGATCACCCATTCTCTGGTTATCCCTTCTATCATCTCTCCTTTCATTCCTTCTTTCATCCCTTCTTTCATTCATTCCTTGATTTCCTCTTTGATTGCCAACCCCCACAAAACGAGGAATCCGGTTATGGTGAGCATTGTTGTTATTGTTGCGACTTCCACCATTCCGGTTCCGTTGATAATCGTTCCGTGGTTGACGGTTGTTCTCATAACCATCATTCCTTTCGTTCCCATAACCATAATCGTCATCTCCAACATAATTGGCATTTTGATAGCCAAATTCTTCATCTTCATATCCTCTTGCATTATAGCCGTTATTACCCCGATTTAAATATGCCCAATCTTCATCATCATCCACCGATCATCATAATAACCCCCGTCATCCGAATTTTCTGTATGAATGCTTACATATTCCGGCGATTGATAACCGGGAACACTATAAGGCTCATCATCGGGGATTTCATTCCTCAAGTCATCGATGTTGAAAAATGGGTCTTCATTCACGGGATTGCGGCGATCACGATTACCTCTACGATCAGAATTGACATTCCGATCATCAAGGTTGATGGGTAAGGAAGCTTGTCGATGAAGGGTTTGTTGTTGGGGTGTTCGTTGGGTGTTATTGGGATTTTGATTTCTGAAAGGTGGTGTGGGTGGTCTAGCGTTGACGTTACCACCCGGTTGCTAGTGAGGTATAGGTTGAACATTTTGGGCGGGATGAAAGGTTCCTCGGGATTGGAATTGATTTTGATTGAGGTTTTGGTTTGAGTTGAAATTTTGATTAGAATTGTGGTTCGCCATAGAATCGGTTTCAATGGTCGGTGTGAGTGGTGGTGTTTGGTTGGTTTGATTAGAAGCAAGAGTTGCTTCTAACCGGCTTGCTAAATTTCTTCTTGCTACTCTTTCGATTTCCGGTTCGTAGACTAAAGGTGAAGTCCTCCCGGAGTTCCGCGTATGCATGCACTACCTGTAACCTGCACAAGTAACACACCCTGCATAACAAGGAAAAAGACAAAGTACAGGAAAAGAAATTATGCAATTTAAACAGTTAATCACACAAATTCAAACAATATCCAAACACAAAGCGCACGCATTCCCCGGCAACGGCGCCAAAATTTGATCGGAGTGTCCCGCTCCGGTCAAAGATAATATTTATATGCCCTTATTACCCTTAACAAATAGCTAGTGGTAGCAAGGGGTCGAACCACGAAGAGTATGTGGTTTGTGTGTGGATTCGATTGAATTATCAAGAATGTCACAATTTATGAAGCTTACTAGAATGTTTTTGTATTTTTGTTTAATTGAGAGATGTGAAATTAATTTAAAGAAATTGGTGTAATTGATTGACAACTAAAAAGTAACGATTGCACAAAAATTTGATTAATAAACGATAATGAGAAAAAGGGTTCACACCCGGTTTCGGTAATTGTCAACCTTGGGTTTCTACAAGTTTTAGATTCAACTCAAATGCATTCGATTAACGGATTTAGTGTACCGTGACTTAGGTGCTAATAGCTATCAACGTCCCGAAGAACGGACAAAAATACACTTTGTAATCAACACAAGTAAATCCTAACAACGACAATGCACAATTACATATCACCATTTCGCAAAGTCATAACTTTTAACATCGTTCGACAATTTACGAATTCGCAACAAATGTAACACTATTGTCAAAAGTTTCAAAAACCAAACACAAATTGTCACTAAGTTGAAACAAGAACAATTCGAAACCCTAAAATTAACAACTACCTACACCAGGGTGAAACCGAGATGATTAGCCGCTCATGGTTGAAGAAACTTGATCACCGGATGTTTGGAGCTAGATGAAGATCATCTTGAGGCTTGAAATATGGGGAATTGGTGGATGGTGAAGGTCTTGTGATGAATGATGATGAATAGATGGATGAATGGATTGAAGGTTAGGGTTTGGAATCAAGATTGATAGGATGATGAATTTCTCTTGATTCCGGTTGTTGATGTTGAAGGTAGATGGATTAGAGATGGAATGATGATGAATATGGCTCCAAGATGATTATTCAAACTTCAGGGAAGTGTAACCCCCATCTTCAATGCCTACTAGCCAATGAAAAATCAAGTTTTCCATCAAACCACAAAAAACTCACGTTTCAAGAAATTATAAGCCGTCGCCGACGGCCCTTAACCCGTCGGCGACGGGCTATGAATCTTGAAAGTCCGTCCGATGGCTTATGTAACTGGATACGCAGGTTATCGGCCGACGGGCTTAATCGGAAGGCGTCGCCGACGGCTTGGGACCCGTCGGCGACGGGCTCTCAAAACCTCATTTTTTGATTTTGCTTGTTTCGCTCCCGTTTGATCTGTAATGCGTTCCGGTGCTCCGGTTTTCGACCCGGTGACTCGTAAAGCTCCCAAAAAGCTCCTTAAACTTCGTTAAACCTGCATAAACACAAATCTTATTAAAAGTAGGCCATTCAAGATTGAAACTTATGTAAAAACACAAAGTTACGCAATAACGAACACCGGTTTTCAACCACGTATAACCACCATAGTTGGGCACAAGATGGCTAGCTCATTTAACCTCTTCGTGTATGCCTTGATCTCAAACCCCGTCATCTTCAAATTGAAAAATTCCACCTCCAGCTTGTGGATGTCGTCACGACTGCAGTACTCTTCTTTGATCAGTTCTTTGAAACCATTCCATGGGGTGGCATTAGCAACCGCCAACCCAAGCAGTTGAACCTGTGCCTTCCACCAGGTTAACGCAGCACCTTCGAGTGTTCCAGTAGCATATTTCACCCTACGATCTTCAGGGCATTCACACATTTCGAAAACAGACTCGAGCTTCTCGAACCAGTGTAGGAGACCTACAGCTCCTTCAGTGCCGCTGAAGGTACTAGGTCGGCAATCCATGAAGGTTTTGAACGTGCACACAGGAGGCTGAGCATGTTGACCTCCTGCAGGAACAGCTGCGAGTGCCTCAGCAACTCGTTCGTTGATCAGAGCCGTCAACTGGGCTTGAGTGAGGTTGATACGTCCTCCGCGTCCGCTCATGGTCATCACAATGTAGCAACGTAAGTGAGAAAAGTGTCGCGAGAGTGCGGAAGTGTGGGATGACAGCAGAGAGTAAGCACACAAGGTTCAAATAGAAATTATCACGTTAACTAACGCACAACGTGAACTATCTAACCGAGAATATAACATAAATTATACCACCTATTGTGTCGAGTCTTGCACGTGGAGCAAAGCGTCGTTGTGGATTGTTGAGCACTTTACAGGTTATAGTCTATTTTTATCAAAAAAGCTTTTCACTTTTTAAAACCAAGTTCACTATAACCAATGGCTCTGATACCAATCTGTTACACCCCCAAATTCCACCATGCGGAGTATCACCGCTTGGAGGCGTGACATGACCAGGATCGAGCCACCAATCATATTGAACAACGTATTTAAGTAAATAAAAACCAACCACAATACAATTGGTGACCAAAAGCTAGTTAACCAAGTTTTAATTTAAACAGCGAAAGCATAAACGTAAATCCAAAAACATAAGTCCATAGTTCATAAGTTTAAAGTCCAAAGCATAAGTTTAATAAGTTCATAAGGATTTATATATTAAACACGGAACACAACACTCCGTATCCCACAACGACTCCTTCCTCGTGCAAGCTCCAAGCATTTAACAACCTGTAAGACATGTAACAACGAGTCAACAACAAAGTTGAGTGAGTTCACGGTTGGTTGATCAGTTTTAAGTTGTTTCTGAAAACGTGGTTTGTCTTTCGTTGGCCTAATTGCCGTGGGGGTTACCCCGTAGTTGAAAGTATGATTAACCAGTTCATTCTTTATTACCCAAACCATATCCATGATCAGTGGGGGCTTCCCCATGTGAACCACTAGACCGTACCAAGGAGAATACGCAGGATTGATATTGGCATCCTACCTATGGAGGATGGCCGTACATATCCTACCCAAGGAGGATATGTAGATTCCGTTTTAAATTCTTTAACCCATTCCCAACCACCGGGAATCCCATGCCTTAGAAAGTGTGTGAACTCACCTTGGTTTGCTCGGTTAGATTAGTTACTCTAATAATCAGAAATTAAGCACGTCCTAATAAAGTACAGATAACAATCAATTTCTCATGCATAACACGTATCCTACGTACGGTTCATCTACTCGTTACTTCTATCACATACCACACAATTCAAATGCCAATTTATATCGTTAAGTTACGTTATTTTGCCCTAAATGATATAACTAGTTCACAACATAAGCAAATAATCACACAAGCGTTTTAGTATTGAAATATATGTTCTAAATATATTTTTTCCACTTTTTTATTTAAGAAAATCAACCTCCGACACTCGTTTCTTGTTACAAAAATTATGGCGAAGTTTATATTCAAAACACAAGTTATAAAGTATACTTGTAACCCTTATTTGGAAAAATAATTTTCTAAGTCTTGAGATTTTTAGAAAATTTCGCCAGAGTTTCCCCTAAAAAACGGAGGTGTCCATGCTATTAAGCATATCATTTTCTTTTCAAAATCAATCAACAACAATCCTTGAACCATTTTTACATTACCAAGAGCAAAATATATGCGTTTCACACTAATCATGAACTTGATATTTTTCGAAAACGCGTAGTAACTTGGTAATGCTTCTAGTGGACTTAGTTACCTTTCGAAACGTATTTATTTATTTAAAAATCATTCTCACAAAATGGTTTAATGTTTACAACTTGTAAATAATTTTTACAAAAATTAACCCCTTTGAACCCTTCTTGTAAATAAAACATTCTTATACTTGTCTTATTTCTAAAAATAGTGTAAGTGTTTGTAATAGTCATGATTTTCCAAAAACCGCTTTTTTAACTTGGTTTCTTTACAAAAACCTTTTTGTAACTCTTGGATTTACAAAATCATCAACTCACTAGTTTAGTTATATTTCACGGAAACATCATTTTTATCAAGTTCATCTTTAGCTAGAAAGTGGTTATTTTATGTAACACATAACCACTTTCTAATCTTGTTAAATCATACTACTAAATAATATTTAACAAGATTCATATGGTGATTAACATCACACAATCAAGGATCCTCATAAAATTAACAATATGTTCACTACAACATCATACTAGTAGCATTTTATCTTCATGTAAACTTTCATGTAATGTTTCATGTAAAGGTTTATGTTCAAGCTTCTTGTTTAAACTCTTTTAGTGTTCTTATGAATCTCAACATAATATAACTTTTAACTACTCAAAGTAGGAATAAACAAGGGTAGATCAAGACTTACTACTAGCTTATAGCTAGGGAGGAATCTCTAGTGAAAAGGATAATGAAAAGGATGTGAGAAAGCAAGAAATGAAGTTCCTTCAAGTTCCTCAAGCTTTCACCTTCACAAGGCACCTTCTACCACTTGAATGGAGCTTGGAAAGGATGAATATCGTGGTGATAGAGTGGTGGTGGTGGCGGTTCTAGTGAGGGCCGAGAGAGGGAGAGAGAGATGAGGGAGTTGGAGTGAGGTGGTGCATGAAATGATATGGTGATCTTGGTGCCCATACTTATAATCTTTTCCTAATATTTTGTTCACTCCATTAAGCAAACAATCAAATAAAATATCAAATAAAATCTATGCACAAGATATGAAACATGTGGGGGGAATGGTCCTTGTGACCGAATTCGGTTAGGGGGGGGGGGTTGGATGTAAATTTTTGAACTAAGTTGGTAATGGTAAGTTAAAATCCAAGTATACACTTACATATATTAGTTACTTGGTTTTTAGTGGGTGTTAGGGTGTTTAGGGATCACGACAAGTCAATAAATAATGAAACAATGTTTTTGACAAAAATTTAGTGTTCCGGGTAATGTCCGGTTAAATACCGTTCCGTTAAAGTGTTTAATTATTCCGTAAAGTGTCTTTTATATATATTTTTGTAACACTTTTAATTCCTAACACTTAGGAAGACATACAGGACCATTTAGTCAATTTTTCTGTACAAGACTAGTACGTTAACAAGCACATGTAAGTATGATGCAGTAACCATAGAACAGTTAAGTAATTTAGCACAGTCATTAAGCACTTTAATTAACATTAATGAATCGTACGGATACATGAAATTATGAGGGTTGTCACGTTCTCCCCCTGTTAAGAAAATTTCATCCCGAAATTTAGCACGTGGTTACTGAGGAAGCTAGTTATGTTGCGTTGGTTTCCTGGTTTTCCTGGGGTGTCACATCATCCCCCCATTGATTTGGAATTTCGTCCCGAAATTCTGCAGTAGCTTCAGTCTCAGTAGTGGTCGCACTTTTCTTAAACAGCTGGGGATACTTGAGTTTCATTTGGTCTTCTCGTTCCCAGGTATACTCTGGGCCACGACGGGAATCCCAACGGACTCGAACGAGAGGTATCCTGGTACGCTTGAGAATCTTAACATCTCGATCAGTAATCTCTACTGGTTCCTCGACGAATCGCAACTTTAATTAACATTAATGAATCGTACGGATACATGAAATTATGAGGGTTGTCACAGAACGCAAATGAACGAATGTTCACGAACATCTTACCGAGCGTTCACGAACACAATCGAACGAACGAGATCTCTATTCATGTTCGTTCATTTAATTAATCGAACGAAATTTCTTGTTCATGTTCGTTCGTTTATTAAACGAACGAACATAAATGAACTTCCCGCCGAACGGTTCACGAACTGTTCGCTAAACGTTCGGTTCGTTTACAGCCCTACGCAACACCAAACACCCCTAAATTTCTTGACGGCACACCTGTCCTCCCTTAAGTGCTTGTTTGTTTCGACCAAAAAAAGCGCGGCCTTGATAGAGGGGCATGAAAAAAAATCGCCAAAGGGTATAAATATATCTATCCTCAAGGATTAGGATCAAATACAAAGGATCCTAATTGTAAGAAGTGTAAGAAGGATTTATAGAGTGACAAGTGTCCAATAACCTAAAAAAACCCACTACACAAAAAAAATCCCACTACAAAAAAAAAAACCTTAAACATCCACCACCACCAAAAACCTAAACCCCCCCCCCCACATCACCCACCCTAAAAAAAAAATTTTTTTTTTTTTTTTTGCCGAGGGGGTGAGGGGTGGAGGGTGGGGGGGTGGGGTGGGGGTTTAGGTTTTTGGGTGGGGTGGGTGTTTAGTTTTTTTTAGATTTTTTTTAGGTTTTTGGGGGGTGGGGGTAGGTTTTTTTAGGTTTTTAACACTGTGTTCCCGAGTTAAAAATCCCTCCCTTCCCTCCCCTCCCCTCCCCTCCCCTCCATGTCTTTCCAAATTGGAAAGACTATTTTCAGGCAAAAAAAAACCCATTTTCCCTCCCCTCCCCCTGTTAAGTGGATCTCTGGAACACCATTTTCCCTCCCCTCCCCTCCCCTCCCCCTGTTAAGTAGATCTCTGGAACACAGCGTTAGGGGTGGGGTGGGGTGGGTGTTTAGGTTTTTGATAGTGATGTAGTGGGTTTAGTTTTAGGTTATTGGACAGTTGTCACTCTATAAATCCTTCTTACACCCCTATCCTCAATCCCTAAACAACTCGAAACCCTAAAATAAGAATCGGAATTTGTCTCTCATCAGAGATGGAAGACGAAGGTACGTACGTAACTATGTCCAATGATTTCTTATTTTACGTGTGTGTTTTTGGTTCTTACCAATTGAATTCAGTTGCCGTTTCTGTGTGTATACAATTGAATTTGTATAGACTGTATCTTTGTCGTTCAATAAATCCGTTTTTGAATTGATAAATTACTTTTGGCTTAGTGAAAGCTAAACGCCCCTCAGTGGATCCAAGCCCTTTCGCCCCAGTGTGGAAACAGGCTGGACATGGTTGCCTTTAGGCAGCCTCCATACAATTACCTTGAACCAGGTTCATCTCTTTCATACTTGGAATGTTGTTACCTCTTTGCTTAAGTTAGAATATCAAGCAAATTTAACCATCCTTCAGTTCACTTTTCTTTCTTCAAATTAAAACAATACAAGGATTGTTTTTTTTTTTTTTTAACAAGCAGGATCACAAGGGGGGGGGGGGGGATGTAATCCCTGCGTATATGTTTTTGCAATTTCTTTAGAGACCCTAACGATAATACTGGTAATGTGAATCTCAGAGATGGATGAGGAACAGGAAGAAGAGATCGACGAACCAGATTGCATGTATCGCATGGAGGGAGGTCGCCTAGTTCTCGCAGGAATTCTTCCTAAACCACCACCATTGCCGCCAAGGAGACGGGACCAAGATGATGATCATCCTTTTGCTGTCACTTATGAGATGTTTTGCCGTACGGATTCTTACACTACTCACAGCTATCTTACACACACACACACATATATGATCAAGATGTTTGGATTAATTAATTGGCAGAAAAGCTGAATTGAAAGGCGGAAATGTTTACCTTAGCGATCCTCTCTTTACATCAAGGGTATCCACCTTGGAGCATCCATACCCATTCCTTGCAGCATTTCCATCAAGTAACACTCCTGTAATTTAGCATATTAGTTATTAAAATCTCTTGGTCAAATGCATGCATCATCATCTTCCTTTCTGTTGATCGTACTAACAACTTATAATTAATCACTAGGATCATGCTCTAACCTCACTGAAGAAGAATTGAATGCTGCAAGAGATGCCGCTGCCGCTGCTGGTAACAATCAAACTTTGTCCTTTGACTTTTCGTTCTATATAATTAAGAGATTTGATATGTTTTGGTCTCTTGACCATATTTTTTTGTAAAATGCTACTTACAGTTAGGATAATTAAAGTTATACCGTATTGTTTTATAATCCTCAACCATTGCTAAAAATTATTTATAATTAATTAATAGGATCATCCTCGCTGATCAAGGGAAATCCTGAAGCCGATTCGTCAGCTCCTGTCGCTTCTGGTAACACTCGTTTGGGTTGTTAAAACATTTTACGACTTTGCACTTTTGACTTTTGACTATATATTATTGCTTTTTGCAGATTCGTCAGCTGCTTCTGACAACAACTAAATCTACTCGCTTGGTTTTTAAAATGTCCTGGAGTATGATCACTTCGTACTTTTGACTTTTGTTCTGTTCTCGATGGCCATGATAAGTAGCGTCGTACAAAGTTCAAGGTCCCAAAGCGCATGCTACCATGGTAATTGATATTAGTGCAAAGACATTTTAAATATCTAATTAGACACGAAATTAGGTTTTGACGTTGAATATGGTTGGGTAGTTTGACCTAAATTAGGTTTTGGGAGAAAATGATAAATTAGCCGTTTAATTTAATGAAAACTAGTTTTAAAAGAACACCTAAATTATTATTAATGTGCCTAAAGTGTTGGAAGTATAACTAGATGTCATTAACAGAGAATTTTGTGGGTTTTAGTTTTCATCGGGTCGAACCAAGAAGCTTTTACTCTATTTTATCGGTTCATTTGGGATTAAATGAGTCCCAACATGTAGATAAACATAATCAGAATACGTTAGGAGAGTATAATAAAAAAAATAATGAAATATACAATTTTCTTCAATTATGCATAAGTTGACTTTGGTCAACGAGAATAAGAAAATAAACTATAATTAACAACCAAGCCAATCTTCATTTACTCGAGCAATCTGAGTAACAAAGGGGACATTAGTCAGGGGCCAAAGGTAAATATTTAACCCCATGAACTTTAGAAAGCACACATGTATATATCTTAAGGGAAAAATTACCTTCTGAGTCCCTATATTTTACATTTTACAGGTTTTAATTACTTAACTTCAAAATCAAAATGTTTAACATTCTTAGTCTCTATAATCATTTTTCTTAACCTATTTAAATTCAAATTTCTAACATCATCCATCAAGTCTGTTTTCCTAGATTGAAAATACACTTTTTCACTTTGTTTATGTATACATGTCTAGTTGGATAAAATCCATGATCTACTTTCCTTGATTGAAGTGCAAGTAGCTAATTAGCCACTAACATGTTTTTTTCTTGATATGTTTGACCGATAGTTGTTACATAAACAATGAAAACTGAAGTAGCTTGATGAACTAACATCCCATTTTTTTTACTTTATTACATTATTACTTTACTAATAGGGTGCCTGCGCAATGCGGCGAGGAGACACGTTGCATTCTGACACTCGTTTCTGGTAGTTTTCTTATTCGTATAATATTTAGGGTAACATTATTGTGGTAGATATATGTCATAAGTATTATACATGTCTAGTAATTATTAAATTTAGAATTTAAATATCAAGTACTTTATTAATAAACCATTGATGCAATAAAGTAACACACGACTAAGAAAAAATAAGTCTTAAACATAAATAAAAGTTATATAAAGCAACAAACGTATAAGGAAATATAAGTTTTAAATATAAAAATTGAAAACTAAAATCTCAAGTGTTAAGTACTTTGCATCATGATGAGAAGAGTTTAGTAATCATACGACTTAAACATTTCAAGGATGTCATCTATATTGTCACGTCACCATTTGTCATTATTGAGATCAGCGTCCACCAGAATTTCTTGTATCTCTTCCTGTTTGATTGTTACATCTTTTGGAGGATGAGTTTCTTCTCTGTTCTCCTCTTTAACTGATACATTAGTAGTAGCTGGAGCAGTTTGGGGAACTAAAAAAAATTGTTAAATATTTTACTTACATATTTTTATCATGTTACCGTTATATATAATATAGGATAAAAACGACGTTCACAGTTAAACATAATATAAAAAAAACAATACACATGTTTTAGCAACATATATACATGTGTAAAGATCTGAAAGGATGAATATTGAAGCTCCAAAACCACTGAATAATAAATAAGATGAATGTTAAATGTGAGCATATAAGAATAAATTAAAGTTATACACAACAGAAAATTGAAGTCCCTGTAAACCTAGAATTCTAAAAAACAAGAAATATTTTGAAGTGAAAACACTAATGAATTATACCATATCTTTATTAACTTTATATCATAGTAAGTTCAGTTATTTAGTTTAGCTTTAAAGTTTATTACTTTATTATTTTTTAATTAAGAAATGCAAATTATTAGATTAATATCCAAGAATAACTGTAATATTTTATTATTTCATGTTGACTATATCTAACTACAATATCTATTTATTGCAACTTTAGAATATTAACTTATATAAGTTCAGTTGACTTGTAAATTTAGGATACTAACTTTATTTTGAACTTTATTAATATGGTCAATAACTGCATTATATTAATACCAAAAATAAAGTTCAAATATAAAATAAACTTTATTCATACGTCTAAACCAAACATAACAACTGAAAATGAAAAAAAAAACATAAAAACACTTGATAGATTTCATATTAGACTCCATGAAATCTGTTCCGCTTCTGAATTGACACTCAAGGTATTTTTAATCGGGTTTTCTGGTTTGTGTTTGAATCGACAGTGTCTTCTAATTCCTCTTCTTTGTTATTGTTCTCAGAATCTTCTAAATTAATAACCTCACTCCATTTGCATTTAGAGAGTCTCTTGGATCTCTTCCTTCGAGGCTCAAACTTCTAATACTTAAAAAGGAAAAAAATTGAATACAAAAGTTAAAAAAAGATTAAATAAACCTTATAATTACATCTTCATTAAATTCACGTTGAAGATTAGACTTGTATGGACTAAACATTGCACCATAAGAAATAATATCAATACTTTTATCACCATCATCCTGCAATAAAACACACATATAATAACATAACGAACATGTTAATATGAAAGATATACGCAAAAATAATACTTAAAAACCAGCCAAAAAAAAAAACCTTCGAAGCTTGTTCGACAACTGGGTTGTTTAAATTGGCATGTTCATCATGCAACTGAATCTGAAAAATCAAATAAGTTGACATTCACATAAAAGTAAATAAAAGAAAACAATTATTCACTGCTGTGATATAACAGAACAGACCTTAGATTTTTCAATCTCGCATACTTGTTTTTCGCAACAATTGAATTCAGAACTGGATCCATTTTTTAACTTTGTTTAGCAATAGATATAGGGGTATCCTGCTATGTATTTGTAGTAGTAACTATAAAAGTGTATTAAGGTTTAATTTTAGATTTGTCACCCCTTTATTTAGGAAGTTTGTTGTGGTTAGTTTTAAATTTTTATAAGATATATCTAAAGATGATATTAGGCAGTTTTAATAAAATAAAATATGACACATAATATCTTCATTTTATATTACCATATTTTTAATTCTTTTTATTTTTGTTTGCATAGATGGAGCCCATCTTTGTAGATTAGGCGCATTAGATCACAAGTATTAATTACTTGTACATTAAAGCATTATCGACTTGTACCTTTTAATCCGTGTGTTGATATTGAACAAGACAACTATCGAAACGTCGACAAAAATGTGTAGGTCGTCATGCTATCTTTGGATTTTTTTAAGCAATATAGCTTATAAGATATGTCAAGAATACGTAAAAAAAAATTATAAGTTTGTTGGAGGGGTGAATTGTAACTAATTATCTATAATTTTGTTAAAACTTCAGGGATTTAAAAGTAATAATTTTATGGGCTAAAAAATAAATAGTGTTTAAAAGACCAAACTACCCTCATTTTAGGGGTCTTGTTATAAATAAATGGGGGAAAAGTTCTTATTTTTTGGGTATCTTAAAATACACCTCCCTCATGCATTATCTATACTATATTATAATGCATGAGGGAGGGGTATTTTAAGATACCAAAAAAATAAGAACTTTTCCCCCACTTTATTTATAGAAAGACCCTAAAATGAGGGTAGTTTAGTCTTTTAAACACTATTTATTTTTTAGCCCCTAAACTTATTACACTTAAATCCCTAAGGTTTTAACAAAATTATAGATAATTAGTTACAATTAACCCATCCACAACAAACTTTTAATTTTTTACGTATTCTTGACATATCTTATAAACTAAACTGTTTAAAAAAATCCAAAGATAGCATGCCGACCTACACATTTTTGTCAAGGTTTCGATAGTTGTCTTGTTCAATATCGACGCACGGATTAAAAGGTACCAGTCGATAATACTTTAATGTACAAGTAATTAATACTTGTGATCTAATGCGCCTAATCTACAAAGATGTGTCCATCTATGCAAACAAAAAGAATTAAAAGTACTGTAACATAAAATGAAGATATTATGTGTCACATTTTATTTTATTAAAACTGCCTAATATCTGTACTTAGATATATCTTATAAAAACTTTAACATAATTATAACAAACTTTCTAAATAAAGGGGTGACAAATCTAAAATTAAACCCTAATACACTTCTATAGTTACTACTATAAATACATAGCAGGACACCCCTATATCTATTGCTAAACAAAGTTAGAAAATGGATCCAGTTCTGAATTCAATTGTTACGAAAACCAAGCATGCGAGATTGAAAATTCAAAGGTCAGTTCTTTTATATCGCAACACTGAATAATTGTTTTCTTTTATTTACTTTTATACGAATGTTAACTTATTTGATTTTTCAGATTTAGTTGCATGATGAACATGCCAATTTAAACAACCCATTTGTGGAAAAAGCTTCTAAGGTATTGATTTTGTTGTTTTTTAAGTATTATTTTTGCGCATATCTTTCATATTAATATGTTCGTTATGTTATTACATGTGTGTTTTATTGCAGGATGATGGTGATAAAAGTGTTGATATTATTTCTTATGGTGCAATGTTTAGTTCATGCAAGTCTAATCTTCAACGTGAATTTAGTGAAGATGTAATTTTAAGGTTTATTTAATCTTTTTTTAACTTTTGTATTCAACTTTTATCCTTTTTAAGGATCGAAAGTTTGAGACTCAAAGGAAGAGATCCAAGAGACTCTCTGAATGGAAATGGAGTGAGGTTATTAATTTAGACGATTCTGAGGACAATGACAAAGAAGAGGAATTAGAAGATGCCGCCGATTCAAGTACAAACAGAAAACCTGATTAAAAATATCTCGAGTGTCAATTCAGAGGCAGAACAGATTTCATGCAGTCTAATATGAAATCTATTAAGTGTTTTTATGTTTTCATTTTCAGTTGTTACATTTGATCTAGACGTATAAATAAAGTTTATTTTATATTTGAACTTTATTTTTGATGTTAATATAATGCAGTTATTGACCATATTAATAAAGTTCAAAATAAAGTTAGTATTATAAATTTACAAGTCAGCTAAACTTATATAAGTTAATATCCTAAAGTTGCAATAAATAGATATTGCTGTTAGATATAGTCAAACTGAAATTATAAAATTTTGCAATTATTCTTGGATATTAATCTAATAATTTGCAATTCTAAATTAAAAAAAATAATAAAGTAATAAACTTTAAAGCTAAACAAAAAAAAACTGAATTTACTATGATATAAAGTTAATAAAGATATAAACTCTTAACATCCTGTTTTTTACAAAAACTCTTAACCCTAAAGCCCATAAGTAATGGGTTGGGCTTAAATGTCTGGTTTATAACACTCCCCCTCAGACATTTAGAATTAAACACAGTTTAACAACATACTTCAGGATGATGTTAAATAGGTACTTCAGGACCTGAATAAATAAACTGATACTATTGGATCAGCTATGCTGCCTCATTAAAAACCTTACTAAGAAAACCCAGTGGGACAAAACTTAGTTAAGGGAAAAAGAGTGCAGCGTGTATAATTCTCCCCTTGAATTCAACAAACATCTTTCAATCTACGAAGACCGATCTTGTGTGATAGCTGCTCGAAACTGCTTCTAGGTAAAGATTTCGTAAACAGGTCAGCTAGATTTTCACTTGACTTAATCTGGCGAACATCAATTTCCCCTTCCTTTTGCAAGTCATATGTTGAGAAGAACTTTGGTGAGATGTGCTTCGTTCGATCACCCTTGATAAAGCCTTCTCTGATTTGAGCTATGCAAGCAGCGTTGTCTTCATAAATAATTGTCGGCTCCTTCTTGATCTATTCTAATCCGCATGCTTCTTGTATGTGATTAATCATTGATCTCAACCACACGCATTCTCAACCAGCATCATATAGTGCTATCAATTCGGCATGATTTGATGATGTTGCTGTAAGTGTTTGCTTAGTTGACTTCCAAGAAATTGATGTGCCACCGTATGTGAATACATAACCTGTCTGAGATTTTGCTTTGTGGGGATCTGATAGATATCCGGCATCAGCATACCCAACAAGCTTGGAGTTTTGATCTTTCTGATAGAAAAGACCTAAGTCTTGTGTCCCGGAAATATACCGGAATATATGTTTTACACCATTCCAGTGTCTACGTGTTGGATTCGAACTGTATCTCGCTAGTACATGTACTGCAAATGCAATGTCAGGTCTTGTGTTATTTGCAAGATACATAAGGGCACCGATCGCGCTTAAGTACGGTACTTCTGGACCAAGTACATCTTCGCCTTCTTCTTGAGGGCGATAAGGATCCTTGTGTGGATCTAGCGGTCGGACAACCATGGGTACGCCAAACGGATGTGCTTTGTCCATATTGAAACGTACTAACATCTTCTGGTTGTAGTTTGATTGATGGACAAATGTGCCATTGCACAGATACTCAAATTGTAGTCCGATACATAATTTCGTCATACCAAGATCTTTCATTTCAAATTCCTTCTTTAACAACTGAGCAGCTTTCTCTATCTCTTCAGGAGATCCGATGATGTTGATATCATCAACATAGACTGCTATTATAGTGAAATTTGAGAGTGATCTTTTTATAAAAACACATGGACTGATTACATTAGACTTGTATCCTTCTTTTTCGAGATATTCACTGAGTCGATTGTACCACATACGACCAGATTGTTTGAGACCATATAAAGATCTTTGGAGCTTTATAGAACACATATCTCGAGGTGTTGATTTTAATGCTTCAGGCAATTTTAATCCTTTAGGGATTTTCATGTAGATGTCATTTTCAAGTGTCCCGTATAAGTATGCGGTGACGACATCCAATAGTCTCATATGAAGTCCTTCAGAGATTGTGAGGCCGATTAGGAACCTAAGGGTTATCGCATCCACTACAGGGGAATACGTTTCCTCATAATCAACTCCTGGGATTTGGGAAAACCCTTGTGCTACAAGTCGAGCCTTATATCGTACAATCTCATTCTTTTCATTTCTTTTTATTGCAAACACCCATTTATAACCTACTGGTTTGACGTCTATGGGCGTTCGGACTACAGGTCCGAAAACATGTCGCTTTTCGAGCGAATTCAATTCGGCGTTTATGGCTTCTTGCCATCTTGGCCAATCATTTCTGTGCATGCACTCTTCTAAAGTTTTTGGTACGTAATCATTTTCATTGATTACATCCGTTGCTATAGCATATGCAAATATATCATCAACACGTGTTTTATTCCGGTTCCACATTGTACTATCTTGTACATAATTAATAGAGATCTCATTTTCATTCGGTACCGGTGTTTCTTCTGAAACTTCATTTTCCTCTGGAATTATAGTTGTCTCTTCTGGGACATTTACCTCTACCGGGGTTTCATTTATAATCTTTTGTGAGTTTTCACCAACTGCGTTACTTTGCTCTTTTCGTTTCCGTGGGTTTTTGTCTTTGGAACCGATTGGTCTCCCACGCTTTCGTTGTATAGTAATCGCTTCTGGGATTACTTCAATTCGAGCAGGTGCATTTGATGCTGGTACATGTGACTTTGTCACTCTATTCGTGTCTGTGAATACATCTGGTAATTCATTCGCTATTCTTTGCAAATGTATAATCTTTTGGACTTCATACTCGCATTGACCACTTCAGGGGTCGAGATTTGATAGCGATGATGCATTCCATGTTATTTCTTGTGTTACCAGTCTTTCTTTGTCCTTATCTCCCCCTAAGACTAGGAACATTGTTTCATCAAAATGACAGTCAGCATACCGTGCTGTAAACATGTCTCCCGTCATTGGTTCTAAATATTTAATTATGGACTGGGAGTTAAAACCAATATAGATACCCAGTCTTCTTTGGGGTCCCATTGTAGTACGTTGTGGTGGCGGTATTGGTACATATACCGCACAACCAAAAATTCTAAGGTGGGACAAACTTGGTTCTCGTCCGGAGACCAGTTGTAATGGGGAGTATTCATGATCAGCAGTTGGTCTCAATCTAATCAGTGCAGCGGCATGCAAAATAGCATGACCCCATGCAGAAGATGGTAATTTACATCTCATTAAGAGTGGTCTAGCGATTATTTGTAATCGTTTAATCAGAGATTCAGCTAAACCGTTTTGTGTGTGAACATAAGGTACTGAATGTTCAACATTGATTCCAATTGACATACAATAGTCATTAAAAGCTTGAGATGTAAACTCTCCCGCATTATCCATTCGAATGTTTTTAATTTGATTATCGGGGAAATTGGCTCTCAATTGTATTATTTGAGCTAAAAGTCTGGCAAATGCTACATTTCGAGTAGCTAAAAGGCTCACATGTGACCACCTGGAGGATGCGTCTATTAAGACCAAGAAATAGCGGAATGGTCCACACGGAGGATGGATAGGCCCACAAATATCCCCTTGGATTCTTTCCAAAAATGAGGGGTTTCATGTATCAATTTAGTTTGTGAGGGCCGAGTTATAAGTTTGCCTAGAGAGCATGCTGCACATGATAAGTCTTGTGGTAGCAAAACTTTTAAGTTTTTGAGAGGGTGCCCGGTTGCACTTTTGATTATTCGTCTCATCATTATGCTACCAGGGTGACCTAGACGGTCATGCCATATATTGAATGTGTCTTTATCTAACAGCTTTTGGTTACTCACCATGTATGATTCGATTGGATTGATATTAGTACAATATAATCCAGAGGATAAAGCTTCTAATTGTTCAACAATTGTTTCTTTGCCATTTTTGTTTGAAGTAATTTGAAGATATTCAATATTATGTTCAAATATTGTTTTTAGGTGGTAACCATTTTTTCGAATATCTTTAAAGCTAAGTAAATTTCTTCTGGATTTACTTGAATATAATGCATTATCAATAGTTAGTTGGGTACCCGAAGATAATATTATGTGCGCTCTGCCGGAGCCTTCGATAAGGTTACTAACACCAGATATAGTACTAATCGGTGTCTCTGCCGGAGACAACTCAGAGAAAAATTTCATATCTTTGAGAATAGTGTTAGTACTACCACTATCTACCAAACATTGATCACCAATAATAGCTCTACTGGAGCTAGCATGCATATTTCTTCAGGAAATAAATAAATAAAAAAAATAAAAGTTAATGCAAAGAAGTAAAAATAAAACATTGCAAGAGTTTCAAACCAAAACAAATACCAAAGGTCACAGTGTGAAAAGTAAAACATAAAAGGTACGATAAATATGTTTAAACATCACGAACATTTTCAATGAAATCACATGCATCCAAATGAACGTCTGATATCGTGGCTGAAGGTGCATTCTCAATCAGATTAGTTTCAGCATTCTTTCCTTTTTCTTTCATCATGCGTTGATATGCCTCAACGAGGTGTTTAGGGGTGTGACATGTGCGGGACCAATGATTTGACATCCCACATTTATAACAAATATTGCTTTGGTTCCCGCTACTTTTCTTTTTCGAAGGTCGCCCCGTATTGTGTCGACTCGATTCACCACCGCTATGTTTTGTGTTCTGGGACTCTTGACGCCATGTATATCCCCGTCCTCGACCACGACCACGACCTCTGCTGGGGCCGCGGCCTCTACCTCTACCTCGTCCGCTTTGATAATTGGCCACATTCGCTTCAGGGAATGGGCTTGCACCGGCAGGTCGCGATTGATGATTTTGTAGTAGGAGCTTGTTGTTTTGCTCCGCGACCAGAAGACATGATATCAATTCAGAATACTTAGTAAATTGACGTTCCCTGTATTGCTGCGACAGGAGCATATTTGAGGCATGGAACGTTGAGAAAGTTTTTTCAAGCATGTCTTCGTCGGTAATTTTCTCACCACATAATTTAAGTTCAGAGGTAATGCGGAACAGAGCAGAATTATACTCATTGACGGTCTTAAAATCTTGTAGTCGTAAATGAAGCCATTCATAGCGGGCTTTGGGGAGTAAGACCAACTTCTGGTGGTCAAAACGTTCTTTGATATTTGTCCATAATTCAAGAGGGTCCTCAACAGTTAGATATTCCCGCTTTAGATCTTCGTGAAGATGATGACGAAGGAATATCATAGCTTTCGCTTTATTTTGAGGTGAGGTCTGATTATCAACATTAATTGTCTCCCCCAAATTATTTGCCGTCAAATGAATTTTAGCATCAAGAGTCCAAGGGAGGTAGTTGTTACCCGAGATGTCAAGTGCAGTGAATTCAAGTTTTGATAAGTTCGACATTTTATCTACAAATGAAAGAAACATGCATTTAATAACGAGCATGTGAATATAATGGATACCATAGGAGAACTTCGGGTTCTTTATGATTAGAACTTCGGGTTCTTTATGATTAGAACTTCAGGTTCTATTCAAGAAGACAATTTTCATATGTAGTGATGAATTTGGATTTTTTTTTTCATTAAAAAAATAAGATCACACCAAATTTGTTGATATTATATTATTAATATAATATTATAATATTGAGATAATAATGTTGATGTTATATTTCTAACGTACAACAACAACTTTATATATTGAATGTAATATTACACAATGTTTTAAAAACCGGTTTTTAAATCAAACCGGATTAGGCTAAAAAATGGTTCAACCGGTTGAACCAGGTTGTACCGAGCGGTTCAACCGGGTTGACTAGCTAACTCTGTAATTTCATAAATTACAAAAGTTAATCCAAAAATGCATAATTACATATTAAAAGATAATTCAAAAGTAAATCCATAATAAAAAATTATCAAAAATATAATCGAAAATCATTCAATTTTCCAACAAGCTTTTTCAAAATGAAAGTGTACGATATGTTTAAGCCATTTGAGTGTTGAATATATAAAGTTCATGATCGCATAAAAGATGAAATTCACTATTATCGCCATCCTCATCAACTAGATGATAACTATTTTCGTTTCATACAATATTAAATAAAAACTTTTAGTTACGAATAATCATAATATATCAAAATTACGTAAGATAAGTAACATATATAATAAAAATAAGTAACAATCCAAACTAAAATAACCCTGGGCCGGTACCGGTATTACGTTTCAAACCGGTATACCGGATTTTACCGCCGGTACAAACCTTATGCCGTTTCACTTATTTACCGGGGTATTTCATACCGGATTTATATCTGGAAACGATAATACCGGTATAACCGGCCGGTATTTACCGGTTTTTAAAACATTGATATTACAAGTGTTGTTATTATTATTATTAATAGAATGAAGAGAAGGCCAGAGCCCATTTATTCTTTTTGCTATGAGAGAAAAACAATACTCCTCATCAAGGATGTGAGGTAGTAACATTGAATATTTAATAATTAATTATAATAAAATATTATTAATAGTGTTAATGAGATACAGCTTTATCCATCGTTTTGAATAGAGTGATAATAGTAGATATAATCAACCTTTCTTTTTCACAGTTTGTCATATACTATTTCAAAATAAAACTTCAAAGAGCATAGAGAAAAAAAAAATTAACAAAGAATCGTTCGGCGCAAAAAAAGCAAAAGAGGAACAGATAAACCGCCGATAAACCTTTCCGACCCACCGGATCTCTAAAAAGAAACCGTCATTGATTCGCCAGAAACGGTTGCAGAAAACGGAGCAGTTGACGCTGCAGATGAATCGCCGGAAAAAAAAATTTCGGGTCAGAGATTTTATGAATTAGGGGATTGAAACCTTTGTTTTGTTCGGTTGCAAGTGGCGGCAGTGACCGCCGTCATCTCCGGTACGTATTGGCGGCCGTTGTAGTCAACGCCAGTACCGTCATCTTCAGTACGGATTCCGTCATCTCCGGTACGTATTCCACCCTAACGGCGTGTGGTCGACGTTATTCACGGCGTTTTAACGGTATCCTATTCGTCGTTTCATCAAAAATTATCGATTTGCGTTTGTTGCGAGCGAAAAAACAGGTTTTTGGTTATGATTGTTGCTGATAAGTATATTCGTTTGGATCTGGATTCGATACAAGAAACTTTGGATATTTTTCCGTGCATTGTTTTAGTCTGCCCCAAAAATTGAGGGTGAGTTCATGTATTAGGGCGGCAGTGACCGCCGGATTGAATGAAACAAAAAAAAAATCAAGATTTTTCTTTGGATACACGTCTGTTCGCAATAATAATAAAAAAAATATATTCAATACAGTAAGAGATATTAATAGTGTACCCGGATTTGATGAACTGGAGAATGTTTTGAATGATAGCAACTTGTGGATGATTTCAGATTGCCGGTAGTTAGAGTCTTCGTGCTGATAACGTGATAAAAACCAAAGAGAAACAGAGATAAACTTGATTTTCATATTCACAATATTCAACATTACAATATATAGAGATAAACACAGCTGGAAACCCTAAAGCCCATAAGTAATGGGTTGGGCTTAAATGTCTGGTTTATAACAAATAAAGATATAAACTCTTGACATCCTATTTTTTATAAAAACATTTCTTTAAAATTTTATAAAAATATAATTTTTTATATCTGTAAAAAACCGAAAATGAACAATTTAAGTTAAAGCTCTAAAACGTACTTACGAGTCTAATACTATTTTTTATTTTTATAAAAACGAAAATTTTAAACTTAAAGTTTATTGGATGAGTACTATGTGGATATTTAAAAAAAGTTATGAACTTTAAAGAATAAAATTATACTTTATAATTTAACCAATAAAATAAACATACTTTATAGTTATAACAACTTAATTTTTTTTGTCTTTTGAATATTAGTTTTTATAAAAAAACAATATTTTTTTTTTGTTTTTTGATTATTAATTTTTATAAAAAAAACAAAACTTTACATATGTGTAACACTAATGACATATATCCACAACAATAATGTTATCATAAATATTATACGAATAAGAAAACTACCAAAAACGAGTGCCGCAGTCCAAAGTGTCGCCCCGCCGCATCGCGCGGGCACACTACTAGTAATACAGTATAGATATAGAATCTATACACCAATGAATTGAATAATTTGTAGCTTTTTTCAACTAACTAATATCATCTATAGGAGTTTTTTTGAACTTATAATCCCTAAAAAAATGGAAACAATCTGGTATTCGATTTTTGAAGATGTATTATTGAAACGCCCACGTTTTCCTTTACGATGTACAACATAACTTTATACAATTTCTAAAAAAATTTGACATGACCCGTTCGAAAATTTAACTTTTTCCCTGCCTTTAACAACATCATTTTAATTATAAACTACGACACTTTTCAAAACCACAAATTGTGACCACAAGGTTCAACATGGACAATTTTGTACAAATGTACCAAAAGATTTAAAAGTTCTAGCTACTTACTAACACACTAAACACAATTTAACATCATATGACAAAACAGAGTTTTTGACCCATTCATCATCAACAACATGAACCGGAAGCGTGTAAAGGTTGACAATTGTGTGTTCGCTCCGAATGCGCCGCAATCAAGCATGAGATTTACCTAACATTCATAACAACAAACACTTGTTAGTTCGTAACACATAACAATTACAATCCTTTAATTCCATATTCCTTTCACCCGTTAACATAGCCATGATACCCTACTAGCATATTTGCCTTCATTCGGAAGCCTTCGTCATTCTATTTTTCCAATTTGTTAGTAATGTATCACCGCATATCATTCCTTCATGTACTTACCCCATTTGACCCATATAACAAATCTAATTCCTAAACATTCCAATTATCATTCTATTTAACATTTCATCCAAATTGACGGATCCTTTAAATTTTACCACAACTTGGTCTTTCGGACATTTCTCCATACAAACTCTTTGCATTTATACAATCAAGATTCGTAAAGGGAAGTTATACTAAAATCATAGTTCTAAATAGTATCATTCATAATCTACCAACATAGTACATAAAGTTCATATGAACTTACCGCGATCTTGTGATGATTGTGCCTTTGAGTGACTTGCGCCTTCTTCCTTCTTTGTGCCTATATGTCATAATCCCGTACTTTAGCTTTCTTTCAACATTAATTTCACAATCCTTATGGTATGTTATGGAGTTTACTAGTTACATACATCATTATCATGAGAAAATTGCATCATCTTAACAAGTATTCGTGCAAAAGCCATAACTAACTTACTTAGGCATTTTATCGAACACATGGTGTGCATATCATTAGACTAGCATAATGTACAAGCATTTTAAGCACAACTTTCATAGTTCACTCTTGAGTAACATAAACATACTACCATGTTAGGATCTATCATTCAAATCAAGAACATACAATTCTAAATCTATATTCATAACAATTTCATAACTTAATCATCAAATTAACATACAAAACTTCACAATTGTTGAACATTACTTGACATGCAAGTGGGTTTTGCCCTAACCTTGGTCATTTTCGAATTTTAGCATTCTAATGATATCTAGCCTTCCTAATAACCATCAATTTTACTGAATTTTGTATTACATTCATAAATTACACAAAACCCACTTAATTAAACTTTCATCAAATCACAAAATTTGACTTACTTGAGATCAAGAACACTTAGATAATCAAGATTCTTGGGTAATGCATTCGTTTCTACAACAATCTAGCTCTTAATTGGAGGAATTTAGTGATTTAGGGTTTTGGTGAGGGAAGGAGTCCCCCTTCTGCTTCTCACGATCGTAGGAACCAGACTTGTCTGGTTTCCTCTTTTTTTGTCATGTTTTAATCCCTTTTTTACATATCTAGTCCCCCATCTTTTAAGCCTTATCCACTTACTCACTTCTAGTTACTAACTTGGCAACTTAATGCATATATGGGGTTTTTGATTTGTTAATTGGTATAAATTTTAATAATACTCTAATTTAATAATTAATAAATTTTTTTTTATATTTACCTTTTCTTTTCGTCAATGTTTTGTGATGAAACATTGAAACTCGTCACACAAGAAATTCGGGGTGTTACAAGTCTACCCCCCTTAAAGAAGGTTTCGTCCCCGAAACCTGAACACGTACCAAATAATTCTGGGTAATGTTCTCGCATTTCTTCCTCCGCTTCCCACGTGAGATCCTATCCCTTTCGATGTTGCCATTGAACCAACACTTGCCGAATGGATTTGTTGCGGAGTTGCTTTACCTTAGAATCTTTTATCGCCACCGGCTTTTCAACATAGTTTAACTTCTCATCTACTTCAATATCATCCAAAGGTACGTACTCCGTCTCATCCGCTAGGCACTTTCGCAATTGCGATACATGAAAGGTGTTATGAATTCCATCCAACGCGGGTGGTAACTCTAACCGATATGCCACCGCCCCAACCCGGGCGAGTATTTTGAATGGCCCAATGTATCGAGGGCCTAGCTTCCCGCGTTTACGAAAACGGATTATTCCCTTCCATGGAGAGACCTTTAATAACACATGATCTCCCACTTGAAATTCTATTGGTCGCTTTCGTCGATCCGCATATGACTTTTGTCTATCTTGCGCTGCCTTTAATCTTGACCTAACCATATCAATCTTTTCGTTCGTCTTGGTCACTACTTCTTTTGGCGCGATCTCTCGTTGACCCACTTCCCCCCAACAAACCGGGGTCCTACATTTCCTTCCATAAAGCATTTCATAGGGGGCCATTTTTATGCTGTTATGATAGCTATTATTATATGAGAATTCTACCAAAGGTAGTTGATCATACCAGCTTCCTCCGAATTCTATAACACACGCCCTTAACATATCAACTAATGTTTGAATAGTTCGTTCTGTCTGACCATCGGTTTGTGGATGGTAGGCGGTGCTGATGTGTAATTGGGTTCCCAATTCATCGTTAAACTTCCTCCAATAACGAGAGGTGAACCGGGTGTCCCGATCGGATACTATAGACACCGGAACCCCATGTCGGGATATGATCTCGTTCATGTAGACTTCCGCCATCTTCTCTGATTTATAATTTTCCCGAATAGGTAGGAAATGTGCACTTTTGGTCAGTCGGTCAACAACCACCCATATTGCATCGTGCCTTTTTTTTGTCTTGGGAAGCTTAGTCACCAAATCCATCGTTATATGTTCCCACTTCCACACCGGGATCTCCAAGGGTTGTAACTTTCCATATGGCTTTTGGTGTTCGGCCTTTACTTGGGAACACGTCAAACACTTAGCAACATACTTGACAATGTCTCTTTTCATCCCCGGCCACCAATAGTTCATCCTCAAGTCTCGATACATTTTTGTAGCCCCCGGATGAACGGAGTGTCGAGACTTGTGAGCCTCATTCAACAACAATTCTTTCACCTCACAATTCCGTGGTATCCAAATTCGGTTGTACCTCGTCTTCATACCATTTGCATTCTCTTCCAATTCATGAATAAATCCTTTTGTTCTTTCTTTCTTTGGGTCAACAGCATTTAAAGATTCCGTTTGAGCTTCTCGAATTTCATCAAGGAGTTTGGGGGTGACTACCATCTTCATGGATTTTACCCGAATCGGGGATGGGTACTCCTTTCGACTTAGAGCGTCCGCCACTACATTAGCCTTCCCGGGATGGTAATGAATGTCACAATCGTAATCCTTAATGAGTTCCAACCATCTTCGTTGCCTCATATTGAGATCTTTCTACTCGAAAAAATATTTGAGGCTTTTATGATCCGAGAAAATTGTACATTTCACTCCATAAAGGTAGTGCCTCCATATTTTCAAGGCGAATATAACCGCCGCCAGTTCAAGATCATGAGTCGGATAATTGCCTTCATGTTGCTTGAGTTGTCTCGAAGCGTAAGCAACGACTTTACCCCTTTGCATTAACACACAACCTAAACCTTGACGAGAGGCGTCCGTATACACCACCAAACCATCCGTTCCATCCGGTAATGTCAACACCGGAGAATTTGAGAGCTTTTCTTTTAAAGTTTGAAACGCTTTTTCTTGCTCTTCGCCCCATATAAACTTTTCACTCTTCTTTGTTAACTTCGTCATAGGAGAGGCTATCTTGGAGAAATCTTGGATAAATCTCCTATAATACCCAGCCAAGCCTAGAAAACTTTTTATTTCGCTTGGATTCTTCGGGGGTACCCAATTCATTACCGCATCTACCTTGGACGGATCCACATGAACACCATTCGCATCGATCACATGGCCTAAAAATTGTACCTCTCTAAGCCAAAAGGCACACTTTGAGAACTTTGCGTATAACTTTTCCTTGCGAAGCGTTTCTAATACATCACGTAAATGGGAAGCATGCTCTGCTTCACTACGGGAGTATATTAGAATATCGTCGATAAAAACGATTACATACTTATCAAGCATATGTCGGCACACCCGATTCATTAAATCCATAAACGCCGCTGGCGCGTTTGTCAGCCCAAAGGACATTACTAAAAACTCGTAATGTCCGTACCGTGTTCGAAACGCGGTTTTTGGTACATCTTCTTCTCGCACACGCAGTTGGTGATATCCCGACCGCAAATCAATTTTTGAAAACCAACTCGCCCCTTGTAGCTGATCAAAAAGATCGTCAATTCTGGGCAACGGGTATCGATTCTTCACCGTTAACTTGTTCAACTCTCGATAGTCGATGCACATTCGCATCGAGCCATCTTTCTTTTTCACGAATAATACGGGTGCTCCCCATGGCGAAACACTTGGTTTAATAAAACCCTTATCGAGCAACTCCTGAAGTTGCGTCATCAATTCTTTCATTTCGGTTAGGGCCAACCGATAAGGAGCTTTAGCTACCGGTTTTGCACCCGGGTTAAGCTCTATTTTAAATTCTACTTCTCGTTCAGGTGGGAGCCCAGGTAGGTCTTCCGGAAATACATCCGGATATTCGTTCACCACGTTCACATCTTCAAGCTTTGGGACACCTCGACTAGTGTCAATCTCATAAGATAGATAAGCCCTACCCCCGTTCCTCACATGTTTGACAGCTTTGACTATAGAGCACAATTTCGGCTTGATGACCCTTTCCCCTTGAACACTTATCCGTTTTCCCCCCGAGGTTACTATATGAATGATTTTCTTTTCACATTGAATTTCAGCATGATTTTGGGCTAACCAATCCATTCCTACAACTACTTTAAATTCCCCCATGTACATTGGAACAAGGTCTTCTCGCACACGCAGTTGGTGATATCCCGACCGCAAATCAATCTTACAGTTTTTGCAAATATCATGCAACAAATAGCTTTTACTATCAGCAACTTCAACTTCTAAGGGTATTGACATCTTTTCAAGCTTAAACGATGGGTGAGCTAACAATTTATTAGAAATGAATGACCTACTAGCCCTGGAATCAAATAAAACATTCATAGGCATAGAATTAACCAAGAATATACCTGAAACCACGTCCGGGCTAGCTTTAGCTTCATCCGAGGTTAGCTGAAACATCCTTCCGCGAGCCTTGGGGGGCTCGTCCTTCTTTCCATCTCTCTTTGCCCCTTGTTGGAGTTTCGGACATTCTGCTTTAATGTGCCCCGGTTCATTGCAATTGTAACACGCCTTTGAGTTTTCGGGGCACCTATAAAACGGATGTCCTTCTCGCCCACACTTGTAGCACCCCTTCTTTCCCGACAAACATTCTCCCGAATGATGCTTCCCACACGTCTTGCAAGTCGGGATTTCACCACTTGCTTTCCCTTTCTTGCTTTGGTCTTGATACCTTGCCTTTTTCGATGGGTTTGCGTTGGTAGGCTTCTCCGCTGCCCTTTTCTCTCCCCGTTCAACCTGCCTTTTTATCTCAATTTCTCTGTCTCTTGCCCATTCAATTAGTTCATTTAACGTCGCACACTTAGAGGGGTTTATAAATTCCCGATATTCAGCCTTTAACATAGCATGGTAATGTACAATCCTTTGCCTCTCAGTCCCCGCTATCTCCTCACAGAACTTCACCCTTTCAAGGAATTTGTTTGTTATCTCATCAATCGTTTCATCCTTTTGTCTGAGACGTAAGAAGTCTTCCTGAATCTTATCAATTGCGGATTGTGGACTATAATATTTCAGAAATGACTCCTTGAATTCTTGCCATGTTAACGATTGCACCTTATCATCCCCCAATTCTTTCGAGTATGCGTCCCACCAATCTTTTGCTCGAAGTTGTAGAAGGCCCGTGGCAAACATTACTTGATCCTCCGCTTCACATCTACTTCGTGTGAACACTGCCTCGGTACTGGAAATCCACCTTTGACAAGCTATCGGATCAACTTCCCCTTTGTATGGTAAGGGGTTGCATGCCATGAACTCCTTGTACGTGCATCGCCGAAAGCTTTTCTTCACTTGCAATTCGCTAATCATTTCTTTCAATTCTTCCACCTTGGAAGTTACCGAGGTATTAATTATTTCCAATACTTGCCATTCGACTTCTTGAGCTAGTCGGGGAATACTAGCCTCAACTGCTTTCATTACTTCTTCCACAACCATAGCTTTTATTTCATTTTGGCGTGCTTCGTCGTCCTCATTGGCATTCACCCTATCGGCCATCTACATAAAACATTCGTTACTTTCATTAGAATTTTCATTTCATTTCTTCCACCATCATGTCTTAACATCATGTTATCATAACACGTTTCATTCATCATTCATACTTCTTGCCTTATCGTCTTTGTATCGTATCGTTCTTATTTTAAACATTCATTCATCCTTTCTATCATATGACCATGCTAGTGCTACGTAGCTCTCATTCTTTCTAATATGTGAAAGAAACTACTCATGACTAAACCATGCTTAAACTTTCTTTGGAAACTCAACGTTTCCGACAAACAACTCCATAGTGTTCTTTATCCCTTACATCTTGATACACTTTTCTTACCCATTATGATCGAATTATATCATTCTAAATACCTTCCGTATGAATAAAACAATAAACAGAACAATATAATTTGAAATAGGCTGAAATGAGCTCCACCGTAAGTTACGGTACCACCGTAACTTACGGTGACCCTTTTTCCTTTATGGTGTCAAGCTACTGATTTACGGTGGCCATTATTTCTCCCAGGTGCTACCGTAAATTACGGTACCACCGTAACTTACGGTAGTGCCCAGCGTACTTTTATTGTTTTTTCATGTTTTTCTACTCCTTTTTGACCCGTATTAATTCCCAAACTGATCTGATTCATCCTATATCTCCCATTACGTCACGTGATCATTTCATAACGTCTCACAACAACTTAAATTGAAGTGCAAAAATATTTCATAACGTAATCATTTAGAACACTTACTTGCTTTGCGCCACGGATCGAACACACACTTCTCCCGAGCTTTTGGTTTGAGTTCAAGCAGTTGATGCTTAAATCCCTCAAACCTAGGCTCTGATACCAACTTGAAACGCCCACGTTTTCCTTTACGATGTACAACATAACTTTATACAATTTCTAAAAAAATTTGACATGACCCGTTCGAAAATTTAACTTTTTCCCTGCCTTTAACAACATCATTTTAATTATAAACTACGACACTTTTCAAAACCACAAATTGTGACCACAAGATTCAACATGGACAATTTTGTACAAATGTACCAAAAGATTTAAAAGTTCTAGCTACTTACTAACACACTAAACACAATTTAACATCATATGACAAAACAGAGTTTTTGACCCATTCATCATCAACAACATGAACCGGAAGCGTGTAAAGGTTGACAATTGTGTGTTCGCTCCGAATGCGCCGCAATCAAGCATGAGATTTACCTAACATTCATAACAACAAACACTTGTTAGTTCGTAACACATAACAATTACAATCCTTTAATTCCATATTCCTTTCACCCGTTAACATAGCCATGATACCCTACTAGCATATTTGCCTTCATTCGGAAGCCTTCGTCATTCCATTTTTCCAATTTGTTAGTAATGTATCACCGCATATCATTCCTTCATGTACTTACCCCATTTGACCCATATAACAAATCTAATTCCTAAACATTCCAATTATCATTCTATTTAACATTTCATCCAAATTGACGGATCCTTTAAATTTTACCACAACTTGGTCTTTCGGACATTTCTCCATACAAACTCTTTGCATTTATACAATCAAGATTCGTAAAGGGAAGTTATACTAAAATCATAGTTCTAAATAGTATCATTCATAATCTACCAACATAGTACATAAAGTTCATATGAACTTACCGCGATCTTGTGATGATTGTGCCTTTGAGTGACTTGCGCCTTCTTCCTTCTTTGTGCCTATATGTCATAATCCCGTACTTTAGCTTTCTTTCAACATTAATTTCACAATCCTTATGGTATGTTATGGAGTTTACTAGTTACATACATCATTATCATGAGAAAATTGCATCATCTTAACAAGTATTCGTGCAAAAGCCATAACTAACTTACTTAGGCATTTTGTCGAACACATGGTGTGCATATCATTAGACTAGCATAATGTACAAGCATTTTAAGCACAACTTTCATAGTTCACTCTTGAGTAACATAAACATACTACCATGTTAGGATCTATCATTCAAATCAAGAACATACAATTCTAAATCTATATTCATAACAATTTCATAACTTAATCATCAAATTAACATACAAAACTTCACAATTGTTGAACATTACTTGACATGCAAGTGGGTTTTGCCCTAACCTTGGTCATTTTCGAATTTTAGCATTCTAATGATATCTAGCCTTCCTAATAACCATCAATTTTACTGAATTTTGTATTACATTCATAAATTACACAAAACCCACTTAATTAAACTTTCATCAAATCACAAAATTTGACTTACTTGAGATCAAGAACACTTAGATAATCAAGATTCTTGGGTAATGCATTCGTTTCTTCAACAATCTAGCTCTTAATTGGAGGAATTTAGTGATTTAGGGTTTTGGTGAGGGAAGGAGTCCCCCTTCTGCTTCTCACGATCGTAGGAACCAGACTTGTCTGGTTTCCTCTTTTTTTGTCATGTTTTAATCCCCTTTTTACATATCTAGTCCCCCATCTTTTAAGCCTTATCCACTTACTCACTTCTAGTTACTAACTTGGCAACTTAATGCATATATGGGGTTTTTGATTTGTTAATTGGTATAAATTTTAATAATACTCTAATTTAATAATTAATAAATTTTTTTTTATATTTACCCTTTCTTTTCGTCAATGTTTTGTGATGAAACATTGAAACTCGTCACATAAGAAATTCGGGGTGTTACAATTATGTTTAGATTATAGAGTTTTTTTCCTAAAAGTTTGTTGGTGGAAAACTTATTTACCAAACTTCTAAAAAAAACGTTTTTTATAAAAAAAAGGTCTATGAAAACGAAAATGCTTCTAAAAACGTTTTTATAATTTTTTTATGAAAACTAAAATTCCATTTTGTTGAATAGGGTATTATATAAAGTTTTTTAATATAACCAACTAGATAAAACAAGTGAGCTTGTTTGATATCAATTTACTACCTGCTAACCCACGTTAGTGTGTGCACCTAACCAAGTAAATACACAAACATACAGAATATGAACAAAGCTCATATCAAACTCGTATGTGCAAGGTTTCGAAATTTAATATAGTCTCCGGAACAAATTGGTGAACAATCTTAATCAAACGAAAATAGGGGTGAAATGGTTGGAATATTATTAATGGGTTCTTCTATTTCCACACCCCTATAATCTTATTTTCACATCCCTATTTGTATACGGGCCGTATAGTCTGATACCGGCCGTATAGAATGTTTATGCACAGAATTTAATGTGGTGGAATGTTTTTTTTTGTTTTTATATGTATACGGGACGTATAGTTATATACGGGCCATATACATATTTGCATAATTTTGTTTCGAAGGTTTGCCAATGGTTTTTAGTTTTGAAATCTGTATACGGGCCGTATAATGTTATACGGCCCGTATAGAAAAATTAATTTTTTGTTGCAATCGGGAAACCGTTCAATAAATTTTGTAAATTTTAAAATAGTGTTGTATATATCGGATTATGTTACGAGTTTGTAGTTAAACGTATTTATTATGTTTAATAAGTTTCCAATTTGTAAAACGATAAATATGTATAGAAAAGTTAATTTTTCGTTGCAATCAGGAAACCGTTTAATAAGTTTTGTAAATTCTAAAATAGTGTTGTATATATCGGATTATGTTAGGAGTTTGTAGTTAAACATATTTATTATTTTTAATAAGTTTCCACTTTGTAAAACGATAAATATGTATAGAAAAGTTATTTTTTTGTTGCAATTGGAAACCGTTTAATAAGTTTTGTAAATTTTAAAATAGTGTTGTATATATTGGATTATGTTACGAGTTTGTAGTTAAACGTATTTATAATGTTTAATAAGTTTCCACTTTGTAAAACGATAAATATGTGATATGATTATGATAAACTACGACAACAATTATTAAACAAACAACTTAACATCTAAACATAAGATTAATAGTTAGAATGTTTTACATCTAAAACAAACAAAAAGATAAATTTTTACAATTTTTCAAACGTAAAATAACAAAAAAACATACAATAAGCAGCTACGGCGGTGGTGGTGGTGGTGGTGCAGCGCCAGCTAGTGGAGGTAGGGGCGCGCCAGCATGCATAGCCACAATCGCCTCGACCATCCACTGTACATCCCCTCTGACTGCAGCTACATCCGACTCGACTTGACCGAGTCTCGACTCGACCTGAACGAGTCTCTCCTCCACCTGAACGAGTCTCACGAGTCTCTCCTCCACCCCCGGTGGAGGCATCGGACGCTGTCTCATGCTCCGTCGAACGTACGGGCGATCACCCTGTGAATCCTCGGCAGCTACCTGTGATCGATCGACAGTATGATCGCCTTCCTCTCCATCGCCTCCCTCTCCATCGCCTCCCTCCCCCTCGCCTCCCTATCCATGGGGTCCCTCACCCACACCATACGCCCAAACCAGCCACCCTCCCTTGATCTCGCGAGCGAAACCCATCGATTGGGTTGTGTCCCTCCCAACCCTGTCAAGCTGGAGTGTCAGGGTCATACCACTTGCCACCTGCGGGGACAAGAGTCGAAAGAAATGCTTCGTCAGACGGGTGACGAAGGCCCCACAGCTGATGTGGGTAGAGGTACGCTTAAAAGCGTACTCGGCGAGATATGCGGCCAACCTGTACGCCAAGTTGGCCCCCCGTCAGTAAGTAAGTCGTGCAAGTAGAATAGGTCATTTTGTGTGACCCATTCCCTGCTATCATGATGACCAGCGATCGTCACGGCGATACACCGATGTAGGTATCGGTGTAACGGGTCGTAAAGATCAGTCGCCCGTGCCTTCGGGGATCGCTGATTCGGTTTCACGAACTCCCCGAACCCAATAGTGCGCCACCAAGGCCACAACAAGTCACTGGACGTGCTGATTTGCGCATCAAAAAATGTCTGGGACACTGAGTACTCCTGTGACTACAGACTCAAGGCAACGACGAACTGAGGAAGTGTCATCCTCTAAGGCTTGCCGCAAATATTAAAAGCTACGGCGTCTGTCGTAAAAAAAAATGCTGTAAACCCCCACCCCGGGTGTCCGTAAATGTAAAAGTAGATAAAAACTCTAAAGTAATCTCCCTGTGGGCCCGCTCTGCGGCGGCATCAAATAAGCGGTCCCACGGGGAGTTAGCTGGCATGAGCTCCCGGACCCGACCGATCGATCCAATATCGATCAAAAACTGAATATCAATGGTCCGAGGCGCATCCAGCACCATCTCTCGTAATCTGCCCAAAACCCTATAGGCAGCCGTACCTCGGGGGATATCTCTAATAAACTGCCCCGTCTCAGTAAAATCGGGCACAATCTCCTCCTCCTGTCCACGTCCACGTCCCCGTCCGCATCCACGTCCACGGCCCCGACCTTGACCTCGACCTCTACGGGCCGCAGCAGCTGCTGATGACTCAGCCATATCGTCTGTAAAAATAACAATTACAACTTAGCAATCACTATACGATTAGCGTTAACGTATTATACGACTACTGTTCTTGTATACGAACGTATTGTACATATCATATATACGCTCTGTACACATCAAGTATAGGTTTCGTATACTCACGTGTTATACATCTCGTACACGATCCGTAAACATGAAGTATACGACCATACGCGCAAGTATTATACGCACGTATACGCTACGTATACCTCAGATATACGTTTCCTATACACACGTATTATACGTCGTAGATACGCTAAAAATATAACAAATTGGGAATAAAATATAAGTTCATACGATCGTATACAATGTTTACGAATCTGTATACGACCGTATATATCGTATACGATCGTATACATGTTGAATATTCAAACATTATACGAGCGTATATAGTGTATACGATCGTATACAGTTTGAATATTCAACAGCTATACGAGCGTATATAGTGTATACGATCGTATACGGTTTGAATATTCAACCTGTATACGATCGTATAAATTGTATACGACAGTATACACTTGAATAATCAGTTACAATTTTCAGTTTCAATTTTTTTTTTCAAATTCAGTTATACAATCTTAATCGTTACGCCTATCTACGCTATTCGATCCTTTACTATACAAGACCATAATCTAACATGTTTCAGAATTTGAAAGTATACTATACGAAAACGTACTGTATAGGAAGAACGAGAAGAAAACGTCACAAACGCCGAAGAGCGCTATCCAAGAACGATCCGAGAGAAAACCGAGAGAATTTTTGGTGGAATGTTGAGGCCGTATGGTGGAAATGAGGTCGTATAAATCTTATACGATCTTTTTTTCTTTGTATACGGGCCGTATAAATGTATACGACCCGTATACAATAATTTAATGTTTTTTAATTCAGTCATATACTTCATATACGATCAGAGTATACGAGGCGTATACGTTTATACGGCCCGTATACAATTGAGTATTTTACATTTTTCTTAAATTACTATATGCGGAAGTGATGAAGATACGGTCGGTATGTGTTAACGTTGATTCGTTTAAACTTTTTTTCAAGTTCAATTTCAACAAGTTGCCAAGACATTTAAATAACGTGTATGTTTATCATTACAAATTGTCAAAAAATGAAATAACATTTTAAACGTTTTTTCAAGTTCAATTTCAACAAGTTGCCAAAACATTTAAATAACGTGTATGTTCATCATTACAAATTATCAAAAATTGAAATAACATTTTAAACGTTTTTTCAAGTTCAATTTCAACAAGTTGCCAAAACATTTATATAACGTGTATGTTCATCATTATAAATTGTGAAAACATGTAAATAACATTTTAAACGTTTTTTCAAGTTCAATTTCAACAAGTTGCCAAAACATTTATATAACGTGTATGTTCATCATTACAAATTGTGAAAACATGCAAATAACATTTTAAACGTTTTTTCAAGATCAATTTCAACAAGTTGCCAAAACATTTATATAACGTGTATGTTCATCATTACAAATTGTCAAAACATGCATATAACATTTTAAACGTTTTTTCAAGTTCAATTTCAACAAGTTGCCAAAACATTTATATAACGTGTATGTTCATCATTACAAATTGTCAAAACATGCAAATAACATTTTAAACGTTTTTTCAAGTTCAATTTCAACAAGTTGCCAAAACATTTATATAACGTGTATGTTCATCATTACAAATTGTCAAAACATGCAAATAACATTTTAAACGTTTTTTCAAGTTCAATTTCAACAAGTTGCCAAAACATTTATATAACGTGTATGTTCATCATTACAAATTGTTAAAACATGCAAATAACATTGTAAACGTTTTTTCAAGTTCAATTTCAACAAGTTGCCAAAACATTTATATAACGTGTATGTTCATCATTACAAATTGTCAAAACATGCAAATAACAATTTATATTCATAGGCCACCTAAATCCACGTATGCCCTGGTCCTGTATTCATCAACGATCCTATTATATTGGTCAATACGTTCCTTGTAATAGTGATACCAACTTTCTGCTAGCGTATTCCGTGTCAGTTGTCGCCAGTATCCTGATGGGGTTGGCATTGGATATTCCCCTTCTAATCTGACGTGAATAAAATGGTTCCTGTTTACATGTACAAGCGCGACTGTTCGATGCGGAATACTATCTTGGGCTGTTCTGAACATGGGGAAAAATGAAGCACAACCAAGGTCACTTAATAAGAGACAAACGACATTCCACCGGTTTGCTATCAGAAGCCCCGTGAAAGGCGTTTGTATCCACTTATGTTCAGGTGCTCCGTCTATACCAGACCAAACTAATGACTCCAGAACATTTTGATACTTAGGTTCATTTATCTTTTTTCCGTAATTCGTGGAACCGGTTGCACTCAGCATGAAACTCCTCCTGTATGAACGACCACTCCCACTCTTTAAGTGATAAGCCGACCGCTATAGATCGAAACCCACAATTACCATCACCCTGCACATTTTGTATGTGACTGAGGTGAGGATAGAAGCAAGGTGGAATGAACTTTTGGAAGTGCATGAACATATTAACTAGTGTGATAGGCAGCAAAGGTAAGTCTGGTTGCTATTCCTTTGATTTTGCGCCCTTCTTTTTCGTTTTCGAATTCTTAGCGCCTTTCGCAATCTCGCCGAAGAACATAGGTGTTTCAGCACAATAACTTTGTGGCTCGACAAACGAGCTGTGCCTGGTAGGTTCGATCATTGACTCTTGTGTGCCAAACCCAACGGGTGAATCACTATACTCGTCCTGCGTTGTAAAAAAGCTGTGTCTTGAAGGCTCCGTAAACGAATCATCCTTCCTTTGTTGCTGAGCTTTTAAAGTTGGACGACCCCGTGTGTTTTTTTGCACAACTGGTTGTTTGAGCTTCGTCTTATTGAGTTGTACCAACTCCTTCATCTTTTGAAGCAAGTTTTTCTTGACTTCTCTCGGTTGGGCACTTAAATGTTGTTTGAGAAGTGCAAGTTCGTCGTCTAAGTTAAAACAGTCCACCTCGCTCGGTTTCAGTATGGAGTCCAAATTTAACTTTCTCCAAAAAGGGTCTATCGACTCCAACGGGATCATTTGACCTAAGAAACATATCAACAAACAACATAAAACGTCAATAAGATTTTGCGTGATGAAATGCTATGATTATAAAATGTGGTTGGTCGAATAATGTATTACCATTCGTTGTATACGGTTCCAACCGACACGCACACGGCAACCCAGAGCTTGTATACAAACGGCACGCGCATGTACCGTTAGATAACTTTAATTTTTCTATTTCATTTACTTCGGCGGATATCAAGTCTAGGCAGGCATGTGAAACCTTCTTTCGTAGGAGATTAAATATTGGTTTGTTATGTGGACCCAATGTTCGGCTCCTGCTTGTTTCAATGCTGCCTTTGATTTCTGTCACCTGGTTTCTTATGAGCTTATCAATAAGTGGTACCACTTTCTCAAGGGTGTAATTAGAGTCACCTAGGTACTGCTTCAAAAGGGCATGTTGACCCTCTGCCCTGTTCGTTGTACATTGACCGAAGTTCAGATGTTGGTCGCTCTAGAACGAAACAAATAGGTCTCTATATGGTTGTAGCCAGATTGAATCCAAATAGTCCATAATCTCTGTAATCAAAGTTAAGTGCAGTTAAGACAAGTCAAATAAATACGATTATTAAACAAAAATAATATAAAACTTACCGTCGGTTTTTTTGCTTGGCAACTTTGATCGTATTCGCTCGTACCAGTAGTTGTAGTCAAGATCGGTCGTTGAGTTAATTAGCTTGCGCCACTTGTAAAGAAACCTTTTCTAGCTTTCTTCTGTTTTAAAGCTTTGCCTGCAATGTTTGAAGATGTTTTGTTGTATGTGCCACCTACATAATGAATGTCTAGCCCTGGGAAACACGGTTGCACATGCGTTCATTAGGGCGCGATCTCTATCCGTTACTATTACACGGGGTTCCATAACACTCTCTAATGAGTGTTTCAACCTCTGTAGAACCCATGTGAAGTTTTCCTGTTTCTCGTTGCTTACGAACGCATGAGCAATGCAAAACGACATCAACGTGGATGTAACATCGATAATCTGGACTAGCGGCATTTTGTACCGATTCGTCTTGTAGGTGGAGTCTATAAGCAACACATGCGGGAAGGCGTGCCACAACACGTTTGACTCCGGGTGGATGAAGAAAACATCCTCGACCCGTTCGCCGTTTTGAGATGTTCTATGGTAAAAAAACAAACCCAACCTTCTCCAATCGGTCGAAAAGTATCTGCATTGGAGTCTCGCCGACTTGTTCCATTCGACCCAATTTGGCCCGAGCGTTGTATATGGTGTTTCTTGTTGAGACATTATGGGGGTTCTGTTCTTTAATGGCAGCAAGAATGTCTCGTGGTTTTATGTTCTGATGCGTCATTTGCTCCATCGTCCTCTCTTCCGATGGAGTCAGCCTCATTAGGGACGGATGACCCCCTGGATACAGAAATGGTTCGTGGTTATGTTTAGCTTCCTCAATCCTTAGATCCCAATAACCTAACCTCTTTCTGTATGTCCCGATCAGTTAGAACTTGCAACCGGTTTTCCTGGTTCCGCTACGTCTGACCGTGGCTGTTGATTTGTACTCGCCGGCACAATCGCACGTAAGCCAAATTTTTAATGGTTGACCGCTTGGGGGTTTATCGTAAATGGTGCGTTTGGTGACGATGGCGTAGCCATTTTCGCGTCCGACGTCTCTACACCACTCTACCAATTCATCCATGCTCGCGAATTTCTAACGAGAACACTTATATGTGTCAATTAATGATTAACTCAAATGATTAACCCGTCGGTTTAGTTTTAGTATAACCGGGTTCGGGTCAGCTTCAGGTTGAACCTGCGAACCCGTTACACATTTATACTATATTATATTTTTTTACAATATATTTTACGTCGTAAATTAAATGGGGTGTGTATTTTTATGCCATGATTATAACTTTAAAAGAGAAATTAACATAGATTTTGTAATTTAAATATGATATTATTATATATATATATTTGTGTTTTTTAAGTAAGTTTTAACTTTAATATATTAATTTCAGAAAAAAAATAAAAAAATTCGGGTTGAACGGGTCGTGTTCGGGCCAAATCATGAAACTTCGGGTCGTGTTCGGGTTCTTATGTATGATACGATTTTCGGGTTCGGGTCGGGTTCGGGTTTGTGTAAAATTTTCAGGTTCAGGTCAGGTTGAACCCACCAACCCGCGAACACGACCCGTTGAGCAACCCTAATCTAAGATTTTAATAAAAAACAACATCAAACGTAAAAACACTAAAATAGTTAACATACAACAAATAAACGTATAATTAAATGTTATACCTGCTTGTTTTGAAACTCACTAGGTTCCTGGTCAGCATTTGGACCCTCGGGTGGTCCACCACTTATGGGAGGAGAATGAGAACTATCAGTCGGCGGTCCAACACTAACAGGAGGGGCTTCAAAATTAACCTGGTGTTGCGATGGATAATAACCAGCATAATTAGGCTGAAAGGCATCCAAACCCAAGTATCCGGACTTGCATCAGGCGCAAGACTGGGATCGAACGGAGCATTCAGATCAAACACGCCCGGATTGTTAACTTGATTGTTATCATAACTCCCCTGATTCGCCTCGTTATCAAACACATTAAAAAAGTTAACCCAACCCGACATTATAGTGTAAATAATTTGAATACAGAGAAAAATAGAAGAAACGAATAGAAGTTGAAAGAAAATGAATGAAATTAGTGTCGTTTATATAGAGAATTTTACGGAATATTACATCGTTTCAAATGACTAACACGTGAATCGAGGAATCTAACGTCGAATCAAATAACTCGCACGAATATCGAGGAATCTAACGTCTAATCACATAACTCGCACGAGAATCAAGGAATATAACATCGAATCAGAGAATCTTACGTCTACTCGCACGTGAATCGAGGAATAATACGTCGCGTCAAATAGTAATAAAACAATAAAATATACGAAATTCAATGTATACGGGCCGTATCATTATATACGACCCGTATGTATAATATATATACGATCACTATATAATCTTATTCTAACATGGTTGATACGAGTCGTATAACCTTATAGAATAAAGTGATCTTTGTCGGTTCACTTTATTCTATACAGGCCGTATAAGACCTTATAGAATAAAGTGATCTTTGTCGGTTCACTTTATTCTATACAGGCCGTATAACCTTATACGGCCCGTATCAACCATGTTAGAATAAGATGATACCATGTGGAATTATTAGGACCCTTATTAAATTGATAATAATGACAATAATGCGGTGAGTCTTGAGCATTTGAAATATGATAGGGACACATTGCTTTAATCACTTGTACACTAATGTATCATCCACTTGTACATTTTAATTCGCACAACAATACTGAACAAAACAACTATCGAAACATCAACAAAAATGAGTAGGTCATAATGGTACATTTGGATTTTTTTTAAAACATTATAGTTTATAAGATACGACAATAATACATAAATAATTATAAGTTTGTTGTTGAAGGATATAAGTGTAACTAATTAACTATAATTTCATTAAACAAAGAGGAAATAAGTTTTTATTTTTTGGTATCTTAAAATATCCACTCTCATGCATTATAATATAGTAATTATTATTATTATTACTGTTGTTGTGACATATAAATTCATTAGAAACTCTTAATTAGAGGGAACATCTAAACACGGTTGGGTAATCTTTGTTGATGTTTGCAAAAGACCCGATATGAACTAAGCAATCACTTTTTAAAAAAAACAAAATTGTATCCAAATTATTTCATTCAGTTCCTGAATTAATTTTACAGATACGTTGATTAATTATTTTTTCTTTAAAACCGTAACAAGCCTAAACCTCCTTCCCCAAAAATCTCCCCCAAAACTCAAACCCCTACAGTCTAATATATTCCCACGACTTCCCACATTCAATCTGCCGTTTGCCACACACACTCCAACGCAACCCTAATTCTCCGAAAAATCCACCCCTCAAACGCCCCCAAAACCCCACAGCACCATCGCTCCAGCCAACTGTTCCGACGCCTCAACCCCTCAGACGCCGGCCTTCGTCACCCCTCAAACGACACCTCCAGTTCCGAAACCACATCTAAGAGGTGATGAAAACCCTTAACCTTCTGTTTGATAATTTTCATTATTTATATGTTTGGGTCTAACATTTGATGTGGTTGAGGGTATAAAAATATATATATACTTGGTCCAGATTCTTGTATGTATTATTGCACGTGTAGTTTTTCGGAATAGATTCTTAGTGTATTGCACGTGTGGTCCAGATTCTCATTTCATCAATTAGTGTAGGTTTGTGATCAATTTTGAATTTTTGATATGTTTTTCTAGTATTTATTCTGAATTGAGGTGGTTCCGCTGATAGTACAATGATAGCCCATTGGTGAAATCCAAATTTTTCGTTAAAAAAGGTAAATTACTTTGGTTTGATATGACAAAAAAAGGAGATACAAAATAACTTTTTATTTATTTTTTATGAAATATATATTTCCTCAGTTTTATAATCTTAAATAGCTTTAACATACTTTAGTTTATTTTAAAATATAACATGGAGTATATAATGTTTATTGTTGGTTTAGTTTATTGATATTAAATAGCTTTAACACACTTTACTTTACTTTATTTCATACTTGAATCTGCTATAATTTTGTATGTTAGGGCATGTTGGAGAGTTAAACTTACCCATGGGAAGGGCTAGGTTTAGTTAGATTTGTAGTTACAGAAATGCACCAAGATGTGTCCATATGTAGTCTATTTGGCTTATATGGATATCAAGGACCAATTATTGCATTGTCTACGTATTAAAAAACAAACGTACCTAGTGCTCTTAATATACTATCTTGATAATATCACCAATTTAATCTTCAGTACGGTTTAGTACATATAATGAATGATAATTTAAACAAAATAAGTACTTAAACCTATAACATATATATGCATTCTTTGATTGTTGCAAAGACAAGAAAAGTGTAATTGTGTAAGGGAAGGCAAATTCGTGCAAAACCACACGTTTCAATCTGAATATTTCGCTCACTAACCAACTATAAATGTAGTATATGTATATGCATATTTGATCTTATTTGTTGAAAAGCTCTAATAAAGTTAAACTTTTTTCTTATCTATGTGAACTCTAGATATGGCAAGAAAACATTCTCAAGAAGATACCTGAGACCTAGGAAAAGATAAAAAAAGCCAAACGTGGACGTGGGATTGCTTGTTTTTCAAAGAAGATACCCGAGCACAAGAAGCATATATATTTTGATAAAAATAACGAACGATATTCGGGTTCATAGGTAATGACTATGTCTGTGTGTATATATATGTAGTGTGTGTGTATATATATATTGTTGAATATATTTATAGAAATTGATGTTGTATTGAGTTGTAGGTCATACTAGGGTTCATGGAGGACTATATAAAAATGTGAGCCAAGACTCAATACCACAAGTACACACGAGGCCAACCTTTTGTGGCTCTAGCTATGGGTCTAATGGACGGGTCCACTATCCGCCAATCATGGTAATACATTTATAGTTTGCTAAATTTAAATGTTATATATGTATATATATATATATATATATATATATATATATATATATATATTAAAAGTGTTGAATGGTTTTGCAGAGTCACACCGAATGTGAGTTGTTAATGAATATGGCTGATATGTTAGAGACGGTGGCTTATGGTATGGCATGGCCTAGCACGTCAACGATGATAGGTTCTAGCCCAATATCTGAGGGTCGTGTCAAGGTGGAAGTGGATGATGTCGTTAATAAACATAAGAAGTCGGAATTTTATTCAGTCACCAAAACAAGTGAAATTAAATTGGTTGAAGATTTGGTTCTTTAATATGTTCAATGGCCAAGATAATGCAATAAGGGTATAATATAAATATATTTTAGTATATCAATAGTTACAATATTTTTTTTTTAAATTCTCTTAAGAATGAAGGGACACAGCATGTCACATAACACCCCCATTGTGAACTCACGCTGTGGGTCACAATCATAGAGGTGCCTCACCATTGGTAGCAGACTCAATAATACATGATCATGACACCACAATGACTTCAGCTTATCATCCACAGTTACAAATGGTCGCTGACCCATTTAATCTTATATCTTTGGTTAATTTAGTTATATTTGTTAGTGTCCAGACATTTTGTTTGTTATTTAGATTAACGAAGACGATCACCAACTTCCAAGTCCACTTGAAATGGAAGAACAAAGATCTTTTTAAAGGCAGTTTTGTAAATATGGTTAGTTTTCAAGAACTTGTTTATATAACAATTTGTTTATGTATGTTGTATACATATATTTATTTACTAATGTTTTTATAATGATTTTTAGTTGGTATCTATGCAGCAGCAACAAATTGTTGCAAATGCTCCCATACAAGTATTCGAACCCGTAAGGGTACCCGAACCCGTACCCGCATCGGATACCTATATGGGAGCATTTGCAGCAGTTTGTTGCTGCTTCATAGATACCAACTAAAAATCATTATAAAAATATCAGTAAATAAATATATGTATATAGAAAATATATATCTATATATAAAAATTGTTATATTAACATGCTTTTAAAACTAACCATATTTACAAAACTGCATTTAAAAAGATCTTGATCATCCATTTCAAGTGAACTTGGAAGTTGGTGATCGTCTTCGTCAATCCAAATAACAAACAAAATGTTAGGACACTAACAAATATAACTAAATTAACCAAAGATATAAGAGTAAATGGGTCAGCTACCATTTCTAAGTGTGGATGATAAGCTGAAGTCATTGTGGTGTCATCATCATGTATTATTGAGTCTGCTACCAATGATGAGACACCTTTATGACTGTGACCCACGACGCGAGTTCACAATGGGGTCGTTATGTGACATGCTTGTGTCCCTTCATTCTTAAGCTACAATTTTAAAAAAAAAAATTATAGTAACTATTGATATACTAAAATATATTTATATTATAATATACCCTTATTGCATATCTTGGCCATTGAAGAACCAAATCTTCAACCAATTTAATTTCACTTGTTTTAGTGGCTGAATAGACTTCCGACTTCTTATGTTTATCAACGATATCATCCACTTCCACCTTGACACAACCCTCAGATATTGGGCTAGAATCTATCATCGTTGACGTGCTAGGCCATACCATAAGCCACCGTCTCTAACCTATCAGGCATACTCATTAACAACTCACATTCGGTGTGACTCTACAAAATCATTCTAACACTTTTAATATATATGGAGAGACCGTTTATTGTACAATAGCCTTTATCCTACAAATTGTACGCGATCACCACAGCCGTACGATCTTCTGGTTATTAAACGCGTTGACACTAGTTTTTATAATTATGTATGTATGTATATATACATATATATATATATATAGAGAGAGAGAGAGAGAGAGAGTATAATGTACAAAAGCCCTAATCATACTTCACGTACGCGACCATCCTGACCGTCAGATCTTTGTGATTAAAGAGTGATTACGCAACGATTAGGATTTTTCATTAAGGGCAAATTAGACATTTTTCATTCTTGAACCAGGGTAATTCAGAAATTTACTAACATCAAGGAAATTATGCGAGTTCGTTATCTCTTGCATCCCGGTAATTACGATTCGTATCAGTTTCCAATAATTTTCACTAGGTTAGAACCCCGTGTATTACACGGATTGAATAAATGTAATTTTATATACTAAATTAAAACAATTATTCTTTAAAAATCTCGTTTATTACACGGGTTGAACAAATGTAATTTAATATATTAAATAATAAAAAAAAATTATATCTCTAAGAAACTCATATATTGTACTGAATAAATGTAATTTTATATACCAAATAATAAAAACCCGTGTATTGTACGGGTTGAATAAATCTAATTATATATACTAAATAATAAAAAAAGTTATATCTTTAAAAACACTGTGTATTACACGGGTTAAATAAATGTAATTTTGAAACCTTGTATATTACACGGGTTGGATAAATGTAATTTTATAAACTAAATAATAAAAAAAATTATATCTTTATAAACCCCTGTATTATACGGGTTGAATAAATCTAATTATATATACTAAATCATTATCATCATCATCATACTCAGTAAATCCCACAAATACCAAAGCTAAGGTAGGGTCTGATGAGAGTAAGATGTAAAGGCTGCTTTCAGTAAGACCCCCGACTCGATAGTAGTTTTGCATCAAGCTTTGGACATAAGGCACATAACACTCAGCAATCGGGACAAAGACCGATTAGTGCATGTGCCCTTTTGTCTTTCTGCTATCAACGCTACCACATGATGATGATGCGTGATTAACCGTCCGCCACTTTTAACGTTATTTTCACAAATTTAGTGAAATAACGTTAAAATTAGTGCAATTTCACTTTTGCCCTCCGAGCGTCCACACATACATATATTATTAAAAGTTAGATTAGATTATATATGAAATTAAGTGTATAACAAAAAGTTTTTATGAATTTCAAATGTAAAATTAATTGGAATCATTTACTAAAAGTAGGTTAGATTATATATGGGCTTATACGTGTGAGTAATTGTGATTATTGAATGGTTGAATTTTGAGGGTTTTGAAATGTGAATTTGATTATGATAGATTATATTTTAGTTTTAAAACTTCTAGAATGATTGAATCAAATAAAAGGATTATGATTTCCTAGAAACAAAAATGACGGAGTTTTTTTTTCTGATCATTTTGAACATGAGCAAATAGAACGATAGCATCTTAATAAAAAAAAATAACTAATTACAAATGTGAAACCCAATAATTTTACTTTTGTCCCATTGAAAAGATAAGTACAAACTAAATTTAAAAAAAAAATGAAATATGAAAATATGAGATAGAATAATCGATATTTTTTTTTTTCATAAAATAAGAGATAAGGGTAAACTAAATAAAAAAGTATCAATTTGGTAAATAATAATATTAAGTATGAAAAGGTAGAAAATTACAAAAGTAGACATCTTCAATGAATGACACGTGTCCAAAATCAAGTTTCTTTTATTATATAGTATAGATTTTTCAAATTATCAAATTAGCGGTTTTTTGTGGGCGATTAGGGTTTCCATCTCTTATTGTTTGTAATGGATCCACAGAGTAGTAATGCTCGAAACATAGATGATATTGAATTTGAATATGCTGAGGTCAATGCCAGTCATGATGCTGCAGAGCAATATAGGAATCCGACATCAGATAAGCACGTTCTGTTAGATGATCAGACCAGTAAGTTGTCAATTAAATGGTTTCAATTTTCCAGAATTCAACCAAATTATTGGTGTATGATGTGTTGTTTTTGCTCGTTCATCATTTTTTGATTATTAGCTTTTTTGAAATGTAATATAATCACGCATGGTTATATGAAGAAGACCTGTGTAATTCACTAACCATGCGTTATTTTTATGAAGTATACATTACTGGATGCTTTTTTTCCTTCCTGCGTTATTATTTTTTGATGCATTATTATTTTTGATGCAATTTGCGTGATTTGTTCTTTTCCTGTGTGTCTTTGGTTAGAGGTCATGTTTATAATTTTGTTTTTGTCATTTTTAAAATGTGTAGATGAAAGATTGTATATTCCGGAGGTAGCTTCATCATGTGTTCCTGTTATCGGAATGGAATTCTCTTCCATAGAGCAAGCATATGTTTTTTATCAGACATATACCAAGAAGGCAGGGTTCTCTGCTCGAAAAGGAGGTGAACATCATGTTGGTGGTATTATCAAGACTAAATACTTTGTGTGTTCAAAGGAGGGGCATAAACCACAGGAATTTGATGATCCTTATTCGAAGTTGTCTAAGCCATATAAACGTAGGAACAGACCGACTATTCGAACCGGCTGTAAAGCTCAAATTAAGCTTTAATCGACAGACGGGGTGTTGTATAAGGTTGATAAGTTTGTTCAGTCGCATAATCATTCATTCGTGTGCCCCAAAGATATGCATTTATTACCAGCTTATAGACATCTTTCCGAAACACAAGAAGAGATGATATGGGAGCTTGGTACATTGAATCTTGGGCCAGTGAAAGCCTTCAATATAATGAGACAAAGATACGAAGGTTTTGAAAATGTTGGCGCAACTAAAGACGATTGCAAGAATTTTAGAGCTAGGATACATAGCTATATCGGAGAGTATGATGCAGATATGGTTATCAATAGATTGACCGGTAAAAAGCAGTTTATGGTTGATTATTCATTCGTTCATTCAGTCGATGAAAACAAACGATTAACTGGCTTGTTCTGGGCCGATGGTTTGTGCAAACGTAACTATGCTGAGTTTGGAGATGTCATATCGTTTGATGTTACATTTAAAACCAACAAGTTAGTCCTCACTTCAATGTTAATCTTGTTATTTTATTTGTTGTATAGTCTTCTTGTTTTTTATTCATTTTTAATCTACATTTTGAAGGTATAAAATGATTTTTGTACCTTTTTCTGGTATTGATAACCACTGCCGGAATTGAAGGTATAAAATGGTTTTTGTACCTTTTACTGGTATTGATAACCACTGCCGGAATGTGACGCTTGGAGTCGGGTTGCTAGCATCCGAAAGCATTGAATCATATAAGTGGCTTTTACAATCATTTTTGGACTCATTTGGTAAGCAGCCGAAGGTGGTCGTCATTGATCAGGATCCCGCGATGAAACAAGCTATCGAAGCAGTGTTCGATAAGAGTAGGCACAGATTATGTATGTGGCACATAATGAAGAAACTTGCTGATAAGGTTAGGCTCAACTACAACATGCGTGATTATTATTACAACCTGCGTGATTATTTTCATGCGTTATTATTTCCTACATTCAATTTTTTTTACTTGCCCTTGTTCAATAAGTTCCAATTCTTTGTTTTAATAGGTGGGACATGAGTTGTGTAACAACGAAGAGTTCAAGAGACGTATGTGTGACATTGTATGGACTGATTCGATTGCGCCAGAAACGTTTGAGATAGAATGGAAGCTGATAATGATTGAATTCGGTCTAACCGAGAATAAATGGACTGATGATTTGTTTGGCACGAGATCTTCGTGGATTCCAGCTTTCTATCGTTACGAGCCTATGTCTGGGCTTATGCGGACCACCTCCAGATCAGAGAGCGAAAACCATTTTTTCTGTCAAGTGGCGAATTCTCAACTTACCTTTGTTGAGTTCTTTAACCATTTTGATGGTGCAATGGACGTGCAAGGATTTAACCATCGGAAGAATGACCATATATCTAGAAATACAATCCCAGATAACTTTTCTGAATCTACTTTAGAGGATGATGCTATGATAATGTACACTAGGTCAATTTTTGCTGATCAACAGTCAGAGTTACAATGAACACTGTCCGAGTGCCTTCCTATGGAGACTAAAATTGAGGAACCATTTTTGAAGATAAGTATGAAGGATTGGAAAGCACACGGCGACGGTTTACTAGAGGTAACACTATCTAGAACAGCTAACATGCGTTATTTGATTTTTAATTTTCAATTGTTTTTGTTTAGGTTTGTTTCAAGAAGGGGGATGATGTAATTGCATCATGTAGTTGTCGCAGGTTTGAACAATATGAATTGTTGTGCAAACATATATATTTTGTGTTCAAGATGTTCAAAGTGAAAGAAATTCCCAACAAGTACGTTATGAGAAGATGGACCAAAGACGTGGTACCGAATGATCTAAATAATACATTTGATTTAAGTGTTGATGATAATGATGCGCATAAAAAGGCTAAAGAGGTTGCGTATGAGATTATGCAGACCGGAGAGTATCTTATTGGTAACTTGATGAAAGATTTTGATCATCTTCTTGTAGTCAGGGATCGGATGAGGGAGATGAAAGAAATGGTTGATGAACTTCACATAACCAAGCTCATCGACCCTAAGTTTGATAGATATTCAAGGTTAATCGATTACGAGAAACCGAACACTGATGCTCCTAGTACAGTCCGTGTGCCAACCGGTATTAGAAACAAAGGACGCGGTTCACATAAGCGGATTAAATCAAAAAAAAAAAAAAGAGAAAATTATTAGTCTAAAAGGCAAGAGAAGTCGGACATGCAGTGTTTGCAATATCAAAGGTCATGATATTCGAACTTGCGAGGTTTTAAAGGGTAAAGCTAGTGCTGCCGATAAGAATGCCAATAAGAAGGGGAGGAAAAGAAGAGCAATTCAGTTAGAGAATGATCCTGGTTTAGTTGACGAGGAGGTAGAAACTGGTGATAAAGAGGAGGAGTATGAGGAGGTTGATGAAGCAGATAATAGTGATTCTGAATGGGAAGACGAGTAATTTTTGAACCATAATTGCATTCATTTAAACATTCCATTTTTCATGATTTTATTAAGACACAACTGTATGTAATCTATTACATTCAGAACATTTTACCATCATATGCGTGATTGAACATCTCATTTGATTCTTTTTTACCCCTTTTTGATATGCAGATGCGTGATTAATCATATCTATACAAGACTATCTGAAATGGAGATCTCAAATGACCATTAAACCCCTCTCTAACATTTTTGCATAACCTGTCTTAACCCTTGTTCACAGCGATTTCCACCCAAAACATACCCAAACACAGATTTTTATCATCATAACTAGCGTCATAAAAAAAGACACATACGTGATAATAATTAGCATGCATTTTTCATATTAATAATGCTAAAACAACATTCATAAATATACCCACATTCATAACATGATTTCCGTAAATATACCAACATATAAGTTTAATACACCAAAAACCACTATAGTTCAAAATACCAACAACATTAGGACATCCCAAAATATCAACAAAAAAGTGGATTAATCAGCCATACCACTTAGTTCCGTGTCAATATCTTCCCAAGCTCCTTCTCAGTCGTCTCCATCTTCTCTTTAATCGTCTCCACTGCATCTTTCAGATATGAGTAAACCAAGTTATCTGCAGATGACTGATCCTTCATCATCTCTATGCCATTGTCCCTCAATGAAGATTTTGGTTCTTCTAGGAGTTTCCCCCAGACTTCCCGGGTCTTCTTTTGCTGTTCTAAGAGTCTCCACTGCACATCCAGAATACTGTTAGAAGAGTTAACATTAGAAGCAAGCTCTGTCAACCTGCGGGTTGACAGGAGCTCCTTGATTGCTTCGCTTGAGAGATCAGTAGACATTGTGGTTTTCTTTGAAAAGAGATGTTATTTTTTTTGCATAAATCTAATGGGGGGAATGATATATGTATATAGATTGTGAATTAATATGGTAGTTGAAAGAGCTTTTGTAATTAAAATTAGATATCTACAAAATGACTAGTCATGTCGATTTAAGAGTCTAGGTGTAGGTTTCATTATTATTAGGAATAATTATATTTTATATCAACTTGTATCCTTTATATTGTTTAATATTTTTAACAAATCTTAGTAGCCTACATAATTCAGGAGCTTACATAATGCTCAGTGATTAAACATATGCGTGATTATTTCAGTTATAAGTTGATACATGCGTCATTTTTAATAATGTTTATATCCATGCGTGATAAGTTGTTCTATGCGTCATTTTTAGTACATGCGTGATTTGGTATAATAGCGTGATAATTTGTAAATGCGTGATAATTTGTACTGGGCCAAGAAAACTCCAAAAAAAAACAGCTAGGATGATTCCTGAACTATACAGTTGTCATGGTTAATAATTTTAGTTGTCCTCTTGTTTGCTATTTCCTTTTATATATCATTGGAAAACCATTCAAATATTATCTTTAAAGATGGCAGATTCTTGTAATTCATCATGTGGTTCTTCTTCATCATCCGGTATGCATGCTTATCTTAAAAATAGGATTGGGGATCAAATAGCTGAGGACAAGTCTTGTTGGAAACTAACATTTCTAGAGTTAGGGAGAACATGAAAATGCGAGAAGAGATTTTCAATTTGTTGTCTGGTATGACAGATTCAAGTGTCAAAGAGGTGGCTATGATGTTTATGGTTGATCTTGGCAAGCGGGATGAGAAACAGTTAAAAGAGCTTGCGGATGCAATAACCGTCTTAGGATGCTCTATGGACACGAAGATCAAGTTTTTGGAGTCCTATTTCTGATGGTTATTATGTATCATCAATCATATGGGTAGTGAAATCATGCGTTTTTTATGTTTTATCTAAGTGTTTTATTTTTGTATGGAAATTGTGTGTTGAATAAGGAAATTATCCCATTAGTTTATGATTAATCAGAAAATTTAAGAATTAAAAATAAAATTAAAAAACCAACATGTCTAAGATGTTTGCAACAAAGAACATCAACAAAGTAGTTTTACGACTTAGCATTTTTTCCCCTTTTTAAGGTTGAAGAACTGATCCAATCGGTTCTTAATTTTGTTATCTAGATCGCGCAAAACATCTACGGTGCTCGCTTTCTTCGTAAATTCCTTAGCTTTGTCGAATACTTCTTTCCTTATAAGATTGTAGTCGGACAATACAATCTTACTAAGATATCGGTACCGTAAGAATCGAAGTTGTGAATCTTGAATCTTCTTTTTATCTTCGTTCTCAAACCCCGGATTCCATGGAGATTTTCCTTTGTATGTCTCCATATGCCTCATAGTGAAGACACCACAGTCGCAACCGTTTTGAAGAGTTCTCCAATCCATTTCCTTTCGAATTATGCTTGTTGTTTCCAAGTTTGTTATCCACTCTTTTTGTCGAATCTTGCCTTTTAGGTATAGTACTAGAACTCTTCGCTATAATCACGAAAAAAATCATATTAGTACCTAGTCATTGTAGTAATATAAAGCTACTTAGAATTACCAGCTTTTCGGGGCGCCCACGGTAGCGTGTGCTAAACGGTTCGTCAAACCTAGAGTTATCAATTAACTCGATTTCGCCATTTTTCAAGTGAAAGCATAGGCACCAGAAATGATCAGATAGTAGTACTGGAATGAAGATTAGATCCAATGTGTCAACTTTCTTCACCTGATACTTACACAGTATATCGTCTACGATTGGTGCAAATACTTTCAATCGATCATTGTCTGTGTATTTGGCCCAAACATTTCGTCTTGCTGCAAAAAGTATGGTGATTTTTTTCATTAAACTCCATCGGTCCGTTAGTCTTAAACAAGCGTGATTATCATATAGAATGCTTCGTTAACCTTAAACATGTATTCATTTATCTTTCAACATGCGTGGTTATCGTATAGCAGGCTTGGTTTACCTTAACAATCGTGAATACATTTCAATAGTATGATTGGTTAAACAAGCGTGATTATCATATAGTATGTGCATTTCAATATTATGTGCATTAACAAGCGTGATTACATTTCATAGTATGTGCATTAACTTTTAAACAAGCGTGATTATCATATAGTATGATTGGTTAAAAACCTTAACATGCGTGATTACATTTCAATATGTGTGGGTAACATTTAAAAGTTCAAACATGCATGATTAATAGTATAATTTATACATGCGTGATTATTGTGGAAAAACTTACAAATATTGTACTTGGCAAGAACAGCCTGTAGGGTGATAATTTTGTCCCTTTTTTTCTCTTCAAAGTTTAACACATCTACAAACGCGTCCACTCCACTTGAAGCTAGGTATTGCGATGGGTGAAAGCTTTCAAAAAAGATTTTTAGTGTTTCGACTCCACTTTCAGACTTGTATATCAATGTCCTGTTGTTTAAAACCATAAAACGACAGTTTAAAAAACAGACGAAAATTTTGAAAATTTTAGGCTGTTTATAAGAGACAAAACATCTTACCCAATATCTTCGACCGGAGCTAAGAGATAACAGATTATTGTTTGGTCACGATCCAGAAGTGGCTCGTATAAGTTGGTTATCCTGTTGCAGTAAGGTGATCTGTATGCGTCACCTAATTCTGCCATTCGTTTTTCGTTCTTTTCCCTCAACATTTTGAGACGCGTTCTCACTAGTTGTGTATGTCTCTCGTCATCCGTTAGTTGTTTATGTCTCTCGTCATCCGTCTTCTTTGTGTTCGCAGACACCGGATTGTTGCACTTACTTTCATTTGGTGTTTGTAGGATTGGAGCCAATTTTAAAAGCGTCTCTACCGACTGCATTTATGCATCCGTCACTTCATCAGTTTCTTCGGCGGATGTGGTCGGAGGCATTTCTTTACCATAGATGTCAGGGTTTATCTTTTCAAGCTCATTCAACATCGACTCGGTTATTGTATTCTGACTTTGTGCTTTTTGTTGGCTGCACTCTGCTAAATTTACAGCTTGGTCCATTTGGTGTACCACATCTGCTTGTGTCACTGTTTGTACGTTCGAGTAGGTTAATTTTTTGTAAACACAAGTTAGAATACGGTTAATAATTTAGCAATGATCGTATTTGTTACCTTCTGTCGTCTACTTGTATACACCTGGTTTGATGGTTTGTAATGCAGCCAGGCATGAGTCTGAAATACCCCATCATCATATGTCATATTATCAACATCATGACATCCTATAAAATCACAAACGTTTTCGTTATTATTAAACATAAATTCCCGTAAATCTTAAGAAATAATACAAATTCTTATTTACCTTTTGTTTTTCCTGTGTTTTCATCTTCCACGGTTGCATCTCCATCCCCTCCTAACTCTTGAATTGTATCGCCACCCTCTCCAACTTTGTTTTGAATCGCCTCATCACCTCCAGAGCTTACTTGATCAGTTCTCGTCGGTTCCGTATTTTTAACCGCATCATCCCATCTTTTACACATTCTCATTATTTCTGGATCCCAGAAACACTTTTCCTTTACGTCCGTAACGAGATTATTAATTTCCGTAACCGGAGAAATGTATTTATTTATATTCTTGTCCATTGTTTTCAACAACAGCTGAATAATTGGAGTTTTATCAATACCATGCGTGATTATCTCCCTCATAAGCGTAATTTTCATTTTTAGCAATATCATGCGTCATTATCTAGGTAACTAGCGTAATTTTTTTTAATGTTTTTGTCCATTTTTGTTGTTAATCATGGGCTTTGAACAGGGTAATGTTTCTCCTAATAAATTGGTCCAACAGGCCAATGTTTCTCCTAATAAACTGGCCCAACATGTTAATCTAGTGGGTAGTTGATATCATTAGAAGCCCATTGCACTTTTTATGACATCAAGACTTATGCTAATGGGCCTCTTGTGCCGGTCATATATATTTGGGCTTAGTGCAGGCTTATTACTTTCTTAATCTAAATTGACCCAGTTACAGTAGCTGTCCAAGCCAAGGTCTTGTAACCAGCAGTAGCATACGTCCAACTTGAAACCCACCTGAACAAATTTAGACGCCCCAAACCAGCCCAAACCTGGCCCGTTATACCCAGATTTATCCACTAGTAAACACCTAGTCTCAAGATGGTTTCTAAGCGGCCCAAGAGTGACTCAAATCATGCGGTATTAACACAAAAAAGTGACTCAAATCATGCAGTATTAATTTGTTAAACTAACATGCGTTATTAATTTTTTTAACTAGCGTCATTTTTCTAGATGTACATGCATTATTTTTCTAACATCATAAACAAGTATTATTCTGTATTACGAGGTTCTTAAAGCTCTTAAAGCATGCTTTATTCATAATATCATAAACAAAAGTCCAGTTTACCTTCTTATTTTTGTTTGAGGCTTCCCACGCAGCGTGATCATAGATCACCCCGGTTAGTTGAAGTGGAGTGTTGCAGTAGTCAAGCTCTTTTTGCGTTTGTGTCCCTATGCCCATTTCTTCTAGGTTCAAATCTGAATTATGTTCACTAGGATTCCAGCCCTCAAACCAATCGGTAGTTGATGGTATGTAACCTTCGTCAATCGAATCTTCACCAGCCAGGTTTCTTCTTTTGTAGACCTGTGTGGTATCCACTGGTGGTATTGTGAAGTCATCCGTATCTGTCCTAGGCTGATCTGAAGTATCGAATGCGGCGAGGTTTTCTTGTACTGCAGCTGCCTTGTGTAATGGGATGTTGTCAGCGAACAGGTCCGTGAATAACGTCGAAGTTTGTTGATTGATGATTTTGAATAGCGTTGTTGGAGCCTCTTCATTTTGATGATCATCGTCATTGATGTCCGAGGCAGTCACATGTTGTTGATCCTAGCGATTGTCATGCGTTTCTTCATCTTTGTCAACTTCATCACAATCTTCAACATTCAGCGGCCCATTGTTGTATAAATATTCTTCCACGTCGTCAATCATACCCGATGTTATATACTTTATGACTGGCAGTTTGACAATTCATCGAAAATTTTGTGCCTGGAGTTGAAATAATGGTTGTATAGAAGCTGCATATAGTTGTTTGAAAAAAACCAAATTACTACTACCAATATTGTATTAACATAAATTTTAAAGATATCTACAAAACATACCGTTAGAAATGCAACTGGTCCATTGTATTGTGAGTCCAGTTTTTTCCAACCTTGTCTAGTTCGTTTGAGCGATTCTAAAACAAAGGAGCACCAATCCAGCTTTGAAATGTCTTCCTCTTTGTCAATGGCAAGTAGAAAACTTTGTTTAACCGTTGTTGACTTTGTTATCTCTACAAACAAAGTGTTCCAGTAGGCTAGAAAATTTAACTTGAATAATCTGCCGCCATTTGTTTGTTTTTTCATTGCTTTTGCAACTAATGTATGAGTAATTTTGTTGGTGTCCGGCCACTAGTTTTTGAACTCATCAATTGTTGTTTCGGCCCCTTGAGTAGCAGTATTTTTTTCGACTATCGCTCCTTTCCGAGGCTTATTTTTTTCCCGTACTATAACATGCCCTTTTGGAATACCAAACACATCATGTACTGAATCTCGGGTGATTTCTATCTTATGATTTCCTATGCTTAGTGTGCTGTATTGCTCGTCATAGTTTCGTACGAGCCAATAACCTAGACGTGTGCTTATATGATTAAGCTTTATATCAAGCACATCTGCTACCTGTGCTTCTGTAAATTGTTTTACTGTATCTAAGAAACCTGAAGGACTACACCGTAGGCTTATTACATCATGATGGTATTCATAGTACGGTCTTGGTTCCGTCCTAATTGGTTCCGCTTCGATAATCGTCTGTTTCCCCTTTCTAGGATCCATCTGCTTGTCTTCTTTCGATGGTTTCTTTTTTACTGGCTCAAAGTCATCATCATCTTGGTCAGTTGAAGTCTTTGGCCTCTTTTTTGTGTTTTCGGCCCTTTTGCCTATCAAGTCTTTAATCGGTACTTCAAAATCATCATCATCATCTTGAAGATGTAATTTTTTTTACTTTTTCTTTACGTTTAAATTGCGAGGTTGGTTTGTTATCATCGGCTGAATGGGGGGCTCAAAATCATCATCATCATCAGCCGCCCCTACATTCATATTTCAAAACCAATTAAATCAAGCAAATTAGCTTTTTTATATAATAACAGGCGTTATTATTTTATTGGTTGTGCTTAACAAATCTTATACAACTTGCGTTATTATTTTCATTGGCTTTGCTCAACAAATATTATACAATAGGCGTTATTATTTTTGCCAACAATTTTTTTTTCATAACAGAAGTTGTTTAGTGGACAAAAAACAAGCCACAGGATGTCCATCCTTGCATCAGTTTCAATGATTTCCCCACCAAAACTAATTAATTCTAATCTTAAGACCCTTTTGGACATGTTAATACCTGTATTACAGAATGCATACTAACATATTTTCACTTAGACATGGTGCTCAACTAATCTTATTCACCATGCGTAAATATGTTCATTTGATGCTTTATTATTTTCATCCTGCTAAATCAAAAATTTTGCTTTAAAAACGGATGAAAACAAAGGGCAAGTTAGATAAGAAGCCCCAATATCAAAATTTAACCTAATAAAACATTCAATACTTTTTTAAACAAAACGGAAAGTTACCCCAAAATCCCCAATTTCACAATTTAACCTAATAATACAGTGGATGGTGGATGAACAATCTAATACCGCTAGTTCATATCCAACAATCGTCTAATATCAATGATGCTAATACCGCTTGTTCATATCAATGAATCAACATCAAATTACGCTAGTTCATATCAAATAACGCTCGTTAATCAAACCGGATTTTTTAGAAGATACCTGGATTTATGCCGCTAGTGTGTACCGTGTGCACCGGATCGTCTCACTTCTTGCTCCTTCTCTCTCGTTTAGCTTCAATTTTTGTGTCACCATACAATGAAACCACTGATTAGTATGACAATTCAACTAAAACCTTGTGAGTGATTGAAGAAAGAAATAAACGGATGAGAAGATGATTTAATCGATACCTCTTAATGCCGTATTTGTCATCCTCACTTCAAATCGATGCTCGTTTGTTGTTCACTGTTGTCGTCGTTCTCCCGTAATCGCCTTCAACCTCACCGTCAATTTTGGGGTTTAATTATGGTTTTTAATTTGAGAGAGAGATTTAGCCGGGTATATAGGCATAGTAAATTGACTATTTTAAACTTTTGTTACAGTAATTACGCTTTTGATCCGCTTCTTATCATCTAATTAATCACGCTTTTAATCCCCTGATCTGACGGTCAGTATTGCCCCGTACATTAAGTACGATTAGTCATTATGTATGTTAACCGCTCTCTCTCTCTCTCTCTCTCTCTCTCTATATATATATATATATATATATATATAGGGGGAGGTTCATTTGAGAAGAATCTTCTTGAAAGAAGAAAAATAAATTAATCTAGACCCTATATTTTTTTTATCAATGGTTGGGAATTAAGATATCATTTTTATCCATTTTTATTTAATGCTTTAATTACTAAGGGTAATATAGACAATTTGATGTAGAATACTAATAAATATTTTAAAGAGTTACTTAAGTCTCATTAATGCCACCATAATTTTCTCCTTCACCACCATTAATGTGTTGGATCCTATACTAATTTATTAGAAGTGGCAAAATTATTTAAAAGTGTTGTGTCCTACACATATTTTATTATGAGTCGCAAAATTATTTAAAAGTTTAGGAGTCCTACACATTCTGTACCCTACACCAAAACAATGTTTTAATAGTGTAGGAAACGTTGAATATGTAAGATCAAGTGCATGATGTTTTTATTGTGTAAGGTGCACAACTATTTTATAAGATAAACTCATTAAATGATTAGAGTTCATTAATTTGAATAGCAAAAATAAATAATAGACTCATTAAATGATTTGTCCAAATTACCTTTGTATCCTTTATTCTTTTTATTCTTAATTTGTAATTTCTTCTCATTTGAACTCTCCACTATATGTATAAGGGGAGGTTCATTTGAGAAGAATCTTCTTGAAAGAAGAAAAATAAATTAATCTAGACCCTATATTTTTTTGATCAATGGTTGGGAATTAAGATATCATTTTTATCCATTTTTAATTAATGCTTTAATTACTAAGGGTAATATAGACAATTTGATGTAGAATACTAATAAATATTTTAAAGAGTTACTTAAGTCTCATTAATGCCACCATAATTTTCTCCTTCACCACCATAATTTTCTCCAAATGCGAAGGTTAAAATTGACAATTGCTCATAGTAATTGAGTTGAGATATTTCAAAATCTTTTTAAACCCTAAATCAAAATCAAAACCTTACGTTCTTCTTCTCCAACCGCTACGATTTCATCTTCTCCAACTGTCGACCATCATTACCGGTGCGATTTCATCTTCACCGTCGCCATCCTCCGGTGCGATTTCATCTTCCCCAACCGCCCGTGCGTGCTTCCGGTGCGATTTCATCCAATGATAATGACCACTACAGCTTTGGGAGGTAACATAACTACATGATTTGATACTATTGTTTACTATTTTGAACACAAACTTGATCCGATTGTTCAATATCTGGCTGTTGTACGGGAGAAACGGAGCACGCGACAAACCACAATCGAAGAAGATGAATCCAGGTCTTGATTATATATTGCATATCTTTGTTCCTTGGGTTATGTTCGCTACATGCGATTTTGTATAATTTGGGGGTTTGATAAGGTGCGAATCTGCTAGGGGGTTTAGATTCAATGTTCTGCTTTTATTGGTTTTTTATAATATGTGAAATACATGTAAAATTTATGTTTGGATTCTTATAACATGCGAATTCTGAGTAGTTTTGGTTACTGTTTTTTATAATATGCGATGTATTGAAAAACATGTAATTTGGAAAAACACTGACTTTTAACAATCATTTTTTGTATTATAGAAATTGATGATGATGACAACTTTGAATTACCTATTAGCACATTGAGAAAAGTGAACACAATGAAGAAAAAATGGTCATAGAAGAAAATGATGATGATTTTGTTGAGCCTGTACCAAAATGGAAGAATCTGAAAGGTGGAAATACGAAAAAAAACGTTCTAGTTCACAGAACGACGAAGGTGATGACTATCAGCAACCGGCTAAGAAATCTAAAATGAAAAAAAAGAAGCCTTCCAAAATAGTCGAAAAAAGACGAGCCAACCAGAACCTTGTTCTTATCTCAGTCATATCGGTGAGAAAATCGGTAGGCCAGATTTTTATGTTTTTCTTTATGGGTTGCCAACAAAATACAAAGCCAAGTTCTTTTTTGCTTTTTTGGCCCATATATTATAACATTTATCACACTTCGAACACTTAACACGACAACTGATGATGTCTGCTGAACCCTAATCGTCCCTCCGAAGCTCTTGTGCTTCAATCAGATTTTAGTGTTTTAAGTTATGATGAACAAATGAAGAATCGGGTGCCTTGGTTGATCTTGATGAACACTTCTTTATTTTGCTATTAATATTATATAGGTTCTAGAATTCTAGATATGAATATATATAATTCTATACATGATATTATAAATTACCGATATCCCACAGATATCTCACCGCGATAAACGATATCTCAGATATCAGTCCTTGACCGATAATCGATATTTTTCCGCATTAACTGCATATCTTCCGATTTAGTTTACGAGATCTTTGGAATATCAAAAGGATCTAAGCCGGTTGTTATGGTTGTTGATAAGAGAAAAGTAAAAAAAAAACTGAAAAAATTGAAAAGAATAAGGAACCCGAAGGTGGAGATAGTATTATAGATAAGTTCAGCCTCATGTCTTGGTTGCAAAAGCCATTAACAAACAAAGAGAAGGAGGGAGCTTGTTTAAAATCAATTTCCTAGCCTGTTGTAACATAATTTTTGTGGAGATTATGAAAGCTACAACTGTATTGATAAATGTTTGCTCGGCGTAGACACGGTTGAAGATATACCACATCTAGATCGGTGCTCGTATATATTGGAATCTCTACGTCGCACCAGAAAGGGGTGGAAAAACCCAAACATACAATAGATGGGTGAAAAAATGAATACGTATTCTAACTAAACATTACCTCGGTTGAATATTTAAACAACTTTTGTACACACATGAATACAACAAGAGGCATCTGCTATTCAAGCAAGTCATCGAGATGCTAGTTATTCGTTATATCACGTCTGCGATGATTGACGATAAAGAACATGTCTATAATAAAGGAGCTCTGTCGGATAATGAAAATGGAAATGATTATGAACAAGAGTAATGGCAAGATCGTTCAACGGATGAGTATACAATACCACCCATTGACACGACAAAAAACTACAAAAAATGAACTACACCTGCAATAGAAGATGAAGAGGAACCTTGCATGATGACAACTAATATGCTTGATTTCAGCATTGACATGACAAAAACATTGTGGTTAACCTTGTGATGGGAGTTGGAACACAGACACAACAACTCATGGATTATTACAACATTCCCATTCAACTTTCTCCTAACATAAGCTACCTTTTCGAACAACAAACACAACAACGAGAAGCTTCGAACATATAGAATGTTTTTGAAATCCTGAAATTATGCAAGTGTGTAAGCAGTGGAAAGACACACTTTGAAAAACAACAGTTTGTGTGCCTGATTCTGTTCGTGAGCCTGAATCTACTGCTTGTAATGATGAAGAAGATAATGCACAAAAAGAAAATATAGAATGTAGAGGGAGTGCAGAAGATGAAGGCCAAATCAATAATGAGGGCAGTGTGAGAAACGGAGAATCAGAAGGTAACATGCGATTTCAACATGCGATTTTGACAATACATGCGATTTTGACATCACATGCGATTTTGACATCACATGCGATTTTGACTGTTATTTATTAAACGTGAGAATTGTGTACAGAACTACTGTAGAACAATGATGGAGGGATAACATACACATGCATTGCGAAAATGCAAACTGTCGAACCAGTTTATACGTACACAACGATTCGCTGGTGCAAGATAAACAATTTTATTACAAAAAAAAATATTTGTAAAATTTAAATTTTAATACTAAACACTTAAGTACTCGCATGCAAAAGGTGGGCACAATAATGATGACATTTGTGGAACAGAAATTGAGCACTAAATCTAGCAGATTCGACACAAAAGCAACAAAAAGAGAAGGAAAAGGATATGTGCATGGGTGTCAATATTGAAAAAGAATTGCAATCGGTTGAATCAATTTTATTTCACTTTTCGCACGTTACTATCTAAAGTTCATAGTTACTACTTGATTTGTTATGTCCTATCACAAAATTACTTTTAAATAAAAAAATTAAATAAAATTCTTAGCACATACATAGAAAACAAAAAAATGTAATGTAAATAACTACGTATATAAAAAACAAAAACTATATTTTAATCGATGTGACTATCTAATGATGTCTAATGATGACTTTTAACATAAATATAAGAACTTACCCCCTTTACCTACCTAATAAATCTACTACTTTTATATATAATTACTGATATATCATATTTTCCCAAATAAGACACCAAAATACCCCCAAAACCACAACATGAGCTCCCAAATAACAAATCTCACACCACAAAAATGTCTGAAGAAATACACAAATCAAGGAGTTATTGTCAACTCGCACGTTCATAGAGATAAGCACTGATGTCAACTCTTCTCACTTGATTCTTGATGTGCAGGGTCGAGTTCTTGAGCAAACTAGGAAGAATCAAGATATGTGGGAACAACTACTGGAAGAATTCCCATCAACCTTCAAGGACAATGCCATCGAACACATGAAGGAACAGTCTCGAGCTGACAACTTGGCACTCTTTCCTGAAGGATGCTCTGTTTCGGTGAAAGATAAGATGGAGTTCAGTTTGAAGGAGCGTGAAAAGATATTTGCAAGAAAATAGCTTATAAGGATATCTTTATCTTGAACTTTTGGTATGTTTATATAGTTTATTATGCTACTGTGATGTTAGTGACTATGGTGATTGTTTTGGTGGTGGATGTTTTTTAAGTTAATTATGGACAATATTATATAACAATCAAGTTGTTATATGGTATTTTATTGCTTACTAAATAGGTAGTTATGGTTTTTGAACAACTGATTATAAAAGTCTCGCATGTTATCTATTGAAAAAATCGCAAGTTAAAAAAACAGATAATATTTTTTTTCCAAAATCTCATGGTATGAAATTATAAAATCTCATGTTGAAAAAATAAAACCATATGTAAAAGGGAAGTAAAATCGCATGTTATAACACAAAATCGCATAAAATCGCATGTTGCAAAAATAAAACCACATGTACAAAAAAACGTAAGTAAAATCGCATGTTTTAACACAAAGTCGCACGTTATGTTGATTAACAGGCTTTATTCTTTATCTTCTTAAACCTCTTCCCATTCATCTTCATCACTATCGTCATCGTACAATCTGAGGTAATCATCATTCTCTCCACTATCATCTTAAACATCCACGTCATCAACTTCATGGTCGGGGTCTTTGTCTCCCTTCTTTTTCTTTTGTTTCTTACCTTTCAATATATCCTATGTCCGAATATCGTGACTTTTTTCATGGCATACACTACAAGTCCTTGATCTTTTCCCTTTGCGACTGATCATTTGTTTCTACTTTAATTTTATCCTCTTATGTGAGCCACGACCTTTGTTCCTTATACCGGTCAGTACACGGACAATTGGTGGTGCATCAATTGTTGGTTGTTTATAACCAATTAGCTTTGAGAACCTGTCAAACTTTGGATCAATTGGCTTAGTTATGTGAATCTCGCCCACTTTTTCTTTATTCTCCTTCATTTTATCTCTAACTTGTCACACCCCCAAAATACCATGTGGAATCCACCGCGAGGCGTGCGACATACCAGGATCTAGCCACTAATCACATTGAACTAACAGTAGAATAACAATCACAAGATCAGAATCAATTGAAAAGTGTGACAATCGGCAAAATTCCAGTAATTCTGTACAACCTGAACAACTATTTCAACTATTATTTTCGCGTGTTTGACTTGATTTTAATTAATTAAGTCTTCAAAATCTAGGAATTATGAAAATCATAGTGAAGTATGATAACAAACCTGTTGTGATTAGAAACAATATCCTAGACTAACAATAGGAACGCGAATAAACGATACTTGTCAGTACTAGTCGCGGTACAGTCTGACACGATAAAAACAAGACATATAGATATGTCTACACAAATATTCTATAAAAAGCTTTGTCCAAAAATAATATGTACCTTATTATTTAGAAAATCCCAATTAAAAACCAAATTGTCCAAATCCGTAGAAAAATACAGTGATCCTGCGGGAGTGTACAACATTCCGCAGAACGAAACAGTAACTGTCCGGAAACCGAAAAAATAAATATTATTTGACATAAATAATATAATGGGTATTAAAAACGACATAAAATCCGCAATTGAATCTTATTGCGTTAAGCTGCACGGCTAGTTTAGTAAACTGCCAGTCAGCAAAGCCGGTACCGGAACCGTGTCAAAAATAATAAAATTTTTAGTCCAAAAAGTTGGATTAATTATTTGGATAATAAAACATGTGCAAAAATAATTTTGTTATGTATTTATCTAAACGAAACACGGTGTCAGTATTTAACCCGGTACAGGACCCGAACCGACTTTTTCACCCGAACTACAAACTAAAAATTTTGGTGAATTAATTTTACCTAGTTTCACACTACTTTAAAATATTAGAGCTTAAAACCTTATAGATATTTTTATATAAAATGTCAAATTTCTAAAAATTCCTAAAGATCGTTGACTGTCTTATGAAATCCGCCCACTTCCTACCGATACGAGAAGACTATAAGGTTGAACGATTAGCACGAATCTATACCGACGAAGTCATTTGTCGACATGGGACACCTCGTGACATCATCTCTGACCGCGATGGTCGATTTACCTCGCGCCTTTGGGAAACTTTTCAATCCGCTCTCAGTACTACTCTTAATCTTAGTACCGCATTCCATCTCTAAACCAACGGTCAGACTGAACGCGCGATTCGCACCCTTGAAGACATGCTTTGTTCATGCGTTATAGATTTTGGTGGTAATTGGGATTCGCATTTACCTTTAGTCGAATTCTCGTACAACAACAGTTATCAAGCTAGTATTCAAATGGCACACTTGAGGCATTATATGGAAGAAAATGTCGATCGCCTATTGTATGGCACGAGATCGGAGATGCACAAATTACCGGTCCTGAGTTATTAGAAGAAACGACTGACAAGATCCTCCAGATACGAGACAACCTCTTGAAAGCTCGGAGTCGTCAAAAGAGTTACGCCGATAAACACCGCAAGCCCCTTGAGTTTGATGTTGGTGATCTCGTACTCCTAAAGGTTTCACCTTGGAAGAGGGTGATCCGATTCGGTAAGAAAGGAAAGCTAGCGCCTCGATACGTTGGTCTTTTTAAGATTCTTGAAAGAATTGGCAAAGTGGCCTACCGACTCAAATTACCGGAGGAACTCAGTAACGTACACCCGACTTTCCACGTCTCGAGCCTCAAGAAATGCCTAGCTAAAGAAAACCTGCATGTCCCTCTCGAGGATTTGCAATTGAACGAAACTCTACACTTTGTGGAAAAGCCAGTAGAAATCATGGACCGAGCGACCAAGAAACTCCAACGCTCTCGCATTCCTATAGTGAAGGTTCGCTGGGAAGGCAAATGCGGCGTCGAGTTCACTTAAGAACTTGAAAGTGAGATGAAAGCTAAATACCCACAACTCTTCGTTACGCCTGTGTCGTAATTTTGGGACGAAATTCCCAAAAGTATGGGAGGCTGTAACAACCCGACTTTTCAGGTCATTACTTATATCTGTCATTTCTTGCTAAATTGACTTGTACTCCCGAGATTCCGATTATCGCTACGGGTTGACTAATTTTAAACTATATTTTACAACGCCTTCACAACGCTTAATCAAAACGCAGTTATCACATTTAACACGGTTTACAAAGCATACTAATTACACGCATTTTATCCCTCGTTTAGACTAAACGCTATCGCAACGCAAACTCGAAACGCAGATTTACTTTTATGCATCTTAGTTATTATGTGTGTTGTTTGTGTGATTACTTGTTTTATGTTATGGGGTTATCTCAACGCAACGCTTACTCGCAACTCACTTAAATGCAACTCGCTTAAACGCAACACAACGGTTAATGCACAAAACGAAAGTTGGAAAACTAACTCGCACAACACGGCTGTCCGAATCGACATCCGACCGAATGGACATCCGTCCGGATGACCATCTGATTGGATGGCCATCCGACCGAACAGCCATTCGACACCTCGCACTACTCCACCGCCTTAACTCTCCTCTCATCCTATAAATACCCGCCATATACGTCCCTTTCACTGATTTGATAGCTCCATCCGACCAAACGCTCTCAAGTCACTTTCACGCACTATTTCCCTCGATTCAAGGCCATTTTGTAAGTGTTTCTCCTCAAATCTTGTACTTTCATCATCACTACACACTTCTCCATCATCTTCTCCAACAAAATCGCACATTTACTTCTTGAAATCACTTGATTTAGACTCCTTGAAGGTGGTTCTCACTCAGTTTCTTATGCAAACGGTTGTGTGACATCATCTCATCAAGATCCGTCCAAATCTAAAGGATTTCCACCATTTTAACTTAGATCTCAACATTTTTCAACTGTTTTCAACTTTTCTTCAACATTCTACCCAAAACCGATGGAATCTAGACTCATTCAGACTCTCTACCCATTCCTTAGTTGAGAGCCGGCTTGAAAACGGATTTCCAGCAGAGAGATGACCAACTAATGAGTTGAACATGAAATTCCATCAAAGGTTGGTGAATCTGATCGAATGGGGTGATTCCCATCCGATCGAATGAGCTGGGCCTTGGTGTGTTTTCCGTTGTTTGACACGTTGTCACGCCGTCTCCGTTAAAACTCAAAACTTTTATTTAGAAGATTTTACTAAGTTTTCAAACAACAGCTCTCCCACTCGAGTGGCCATTCGATTGAACAACCATTCAATCGAATGACCATTCGACCAGGTGACATGTCCCTTAAACTAATCCTTGTTCAAAACGATTTGACCAAACTTCAAATTTCCCATTCTCGATCGAATAGCCATCTGATCAAATGGCCATCCGCCCGGATGACCATCCAACCGGATGACTTGGCATCCACACTTTTCATTGTTTAAATACTACAACAAAAACTTCAAAAGTTTTCAAAACGATTTACAAACACCCACATCTCATTCGAATGGCCATATGTTCGAATGGTCATCCGATCGAATGGGCACACATCCGTTCGGATCACCATCCGAACAGCCCATCATTTGACACTCTGTTACGCACCGTTCAATGCTTACGCTACTGTTCTATGCTCAGGCTAACTCCAACACGCTCCATTCAATCCAATTCAAGCCTTTGTTTACTTGTTTAAACACGCACTGTGAGTATACTTGAACCCATTTTCTTTTAACGCACTTTTTGGTGTTATGTACGTTCTATATCAAAACACAACAACACACAACGCAAAGACTTTACAACGCTAACCGTTCCCGCATGTTATATGTGTACTTTGAATGCTTGTACTATGCTTAGATAGTGTTACACTCTACCGCCTCTAGCAACGATAGTACTATAGTTTGGACTCAGCACCTGTCGTGGGCAGGAGTTGCTAGGGATCACATCACTTTACTTCACTTGTCCGCTGGACTTGTGTCGCGCATACTCTACAAAGCGGTTTCATGGTTAAGTGTGAACATAGTTTTGATAGTTACTTGCTTCGCCCGTTACGTTATACATGTTGGTTATGCGTAAACGCTTTCTGTTGGTGCATATGTCTGTCGACTTCGTCTTGTATCGAGTCTTGTATTAGATTAGAAAGATCAGGGCACGAAATACGAGAATTATGTGAGTGTAACCATTTCGCACGAAATGGAAAGATGCCATTTCGCACGAAATGAACATGTTCATTTCGTACGAAATGGATTGGCCATTTCGTACGAAATGGATTGGCCATTTCGTTTGAGCCGTTTCGTGCGGAATGGTCATGCCTATAAATACGTGTCTTGTCATTTCATTTGTAACTTTTCGATTCCGGTAGTGAAGCTCTGCCGAAGTGTCTCCAGAACTGTAAAACGATTTGATATCAATACAGAGACAGTTTAAAGTGATTTTCTGTGCAAACCAGCAGAAATAAATTCGATACGTTTGTTTCTGCCACTCGTATTGGACGAGATCTCTTCTGAACGACTTGTTTGGTCGTGCAAACGATCCTACAAGTGGTATCAGAGCTCAGGAGGAAGAGTTCTTACCATTTCAGCTGCAAATTCTGATTTCTACACCTTCTTTTCAAAATTAACAAATTTTTCACGGATAAAATGGCTTAATTTTCAAATATAATGTGCGAAACAGTATTTTAACAGAGCCTTGAAAGAATCAGATCTTAATTCAAAGTAAAACTTGATCAATTTGTTCAAAAACTGTCCGAAAAGGTGACGTCATCACCATTTCGTACGAATTGGTATAATTTCGTTTGAACATTGCATTCATTTCGTGCGAAACAGGCTTTCATTTCGCTTCAAAGATCATTTCGTTTGAAGCTTGCCTTCATTTCGCATGAAATAAGATCTCATTTCATACCAAGTGTTACATTTCGTTTGAAAAGTGCATTTCGTGTGAAACAACAATCTCATTTCGTACGAATTGGCTTAGCGGACTTCATTTCGCACCAAAAGGTTCATTCCGTTTGAAAAGTTCATTCCGCGTGAAAGGTTATTTCGTTGAAAGAGGCATTTCGTTTGAGGGAGTTCATTTCGCTTGAAGGTCATTTCGTGTGAAAGTGTATTCATTTTGTTTGAAAAAACCAAGTTTGTGAATTTTTGATTTCCGAAACATGGAGAATGAGTTTTATAATGCCTTTGCTAGTCCGATGACTATTACTCAAAATACAATGCTAGAAAATGAAACGGGGACAACGCAAAAACCGCTTAAGCTAATGAGTATTGAGGAGTATAGTGGATGGGCTGAACGCTTTGAAAATTAGGTTCAAGCATATTATCTAGATGCATGGGATTATACTGAATTTCGATATATTAGACCGGTTAAGGACGACAGAAAGAAGGTTGAAATTAAAGATTTAAGTGTTGAAGAAAAACAGAAATACAAAAATGAAAAGTTGATGGTTAGCCTCTTGCAGCAAGCTATAAAAGATGAAATCTTGATTTTACTTCAACTCAACGGTAGTGCACAATCAATATGGAAAGAACTGAAATCGAAGTTTGTTAGAAGTAAAGAAATGATCAAGAACAAAACGTCGCTTATGAAGAAAGAATTTGATCTATTTCGTCGATTATGAAATGAAAGCACCAAGCAGATTATAGAAAGAAACTGCAATTTGGTGAAGAATATGAAAAGATTGAGCATCAATAAAGAAAAAGATGAATTGATTGAAAAGTTAGCTGATGCGTTGCCACATGATGTTTGGGGCACATATCTTATGATGTTGAGAAATAAACCTGATTTTGACAATCTATCGCTGAGCGATTTTATTGAGCAACTCGAAGCTCAAGAGATGGAACAACGAAAGATAGCGAGAATGAAGAACTATGATGGTGAACAAGACATTGGTCTATATTACAAAGGTGGTGTTAGTGATAAGACCAACATTCCACCAAAGATTGAAGCTGCTTTTAATGCAAAAAGCTTGTCTGGAAGTTAATCTCAAGGATCAAGTAGCAAAACTGGATTCTCTTCTTATCCATCATTCGATCCAAATTTTTCAGCAACAAATAGTGGCAAAGTACTTCAATGCAACATTGCGCTAAATATTGAAAATGATCAAAATTACTCTGAAGAAGTTGCAAAAAGTCATATGTCTTTGTTGGTGACCATGTTAGAGTCATATGGGAGTTTAGTTACAGGTAGGATCGGAAATCCGATGCTGACAAAAGAGGATTATGATCAAATCGATGCTGAGGAGATGGAGTTGATGGATATAAAGTGGTGTTTGGAGAGCGTGTTGAGAAGAGCATAAAAGTTTAAACAAATTACGGGAAGCGATGATTTTCGTGATGCAAATGTTTCTACTTTAGGATTTGATAAATCTAAAGTTACTTGTTTTCGTTGTAGGGAAAAAGGGCATTTCAAGAGAGAATGCACAAACCGCGAAGCAAGTGGAGCTCAAAATCCATTCAGCAACAATGACTACTATCGAAAAGCGATTTATCATCAAGTTATTCAACAACCATATCAACAACAAGAACCACAAACTGCACATGCTAAGAAGGCAATCGAAGAGTCATCAAAGAGAGCTTGTTATGGTATAATAGATCAAGATGATGAAAAATTACCAGAAGGTTTTAGCTGGGACAATTACTGTCCAGAAAAAGAATTCTTGGCTAAAGCTTTTGTTGCACAAGTTGTTGAAGATGATTATTGGGCAAATAGTATGAAAAAAACATTTAAAGTATCTAGCCGAGAGAGATGCTGAAAATGCTCGAATGGCAAAGGAAAAGGAGATTAAACAACAAGATGATAGTGATGATGATTATTATGCAGAAAAAATGAGAGAGCATTTAAAATTTCTAGCTGAGAGAGATGCAGAAAGAAGGAAAGGTAAGAATGATGAAGAAGAAGTCCGAGTGATAAAAGTCAAAGAAGTTCCAGCTTTCGAGATTAAAAAGGAAGCGGTTGCAGAAAAAGTGTCTGAGAATTGTGAAAACTGTGAAACTATGAAGAAACAAAACAATGAGTTGATTCACAACATGAACAGGTTAAAAGAATCGTATGATGTTTTAAACAAAGCAATGAATCAATGCAACGAGTCAAGCAGTGAACAAGCTACAGCCATGAAGACACTCAATGAAGCATACATGATAAAGCAAGATATGGTCAATTATTACATTGGGATGTATGCTGAGCTTGAACAGAAATTGGAAGAGAATTGAAACTGAGAGAGTAAACAAATTGTTAAAAAGTTACTCATGTTCTTCTTATGTGATTGACAGGATCTACCCTATAGCTGAAGGTATGAAGGCATTTGAAGAAGTTAAATCTGAAGAGAAGAAGTCTGAAACAAAAGAGATACTGAAGTGAAGAATTCCGGTAAGAAACAAAGTGTTAGCTATAACAAGTGTCCACCCCCGCTTGAAAATGGATATTCTCCACGAAATCTAAATTCAGAAAGAGTAAAAAAGGTAACCAATTTACATTGGGAATCTGAAACTTCAGATAACTTACCAGACAACATTGACGTCACTTTCACATCATCCGACACCGATCATGAGTCCGAGTTAATAAAGAAAGTGGTCGATCAGGTGTTGGAAAAAGATGAAACGGAGGAGTCAAAATCCAAGTCAAAGTCTGAGTCCGACATGTCAAGTCCAAAAGTCAAACAGAGCAAAAGGGTTTATAATAAAGAATTTCTGTTATCACAAAATAATTTGAATGACGAAACATTCAAAGTAGCATATACTTTGAATGATTCTGACAAGTTATATTCTGATGAAGAATTTCCAATAAGAGGTGTTAAAACTGAAATGATTAAAAAGGTTTTCAAACTAACAGAAATTAACATTTCTGAAATAAAAGATGTAAATCTTACTGAAAAACCGAAAAAATACACCTCAAGAGATCGACAAAGGTTAAACAAGAAAAATGGGTTATAGTTCTGGTTCTGGTTTAAAAAAAAAAAAAAACAAACCATAACGGTAATTTCAAAAAGAAAGGTCTTGGTTTTATTCCACCAGAAAATCATAAAAATGAAAAATTTTATAAATCAAAAATTGTTTTTGTTTCAGGAACATCATCTGAAGAAGAAAAAGAGCATGTGTTTAGGAAGCAGACAAACAAAGAATTCCTTGCTAAGAAGCAAGAGGGAATGAAGAAGGAAGTTGCTCAGAAAAGAAAAGAGACGAGAACCTGTTTTCAGTGCAACACAGTTGGTCATATTGCCAGGAATTATCCAAAGACAATCCAAGCAAAACAGGGAGTCTCTGAAAAACTTAAAGAAAAAATGTTTGAGAATGAACCACCAACCAAACAATTCAAAGTTTTCAAAAATTCAAAATTTGAAGTTGGTGAATGTTCAAAGAGTGCTTACAAAAGAAAAGTGAAGCCTAACAACTAAAGATGGGTTGTTAGGAAATCTGATGATAGTTCTAGCAATGATTCTGATTCGTCAAAATCAGAGGAGCTATTTTCTGGCGATGAATCTGACTAGTCAAAGTCAGAGGAGCCACAAGTTGTGATTAAAAGTGAAGAAAATTCAGTAACGTCATTGGATGATGCAAATTTTCCACCATTGCGGGCTGAAAATTTAAAATCAAAAATTGGAAAAGTTGAAATTTCAAATCAATTCTTTTCTGAAAAGAAAGAATTTGATGTTGGAAGAGCCTTTAACCCCACAGTTCAAAATATTTTTGGAAAAATGATTGACGGGAAGGTCAAAGGGGTAAAAGAATTTTATGAAAAGAAAACGAAGAAACCCGAAGAAGATGGGTCATCCCGGGTTAGCAACTGGGATAGAACCTATCATGACTAAACTCTGGACTTGCCAGAGCTCCGAAGTTGGTAATCGTGGAGCAGGAATCGGCATCATTCTTGAAAATGTTTGTTTGAGAAATTTACAAGTGGTTGAAAAGAGGTTTTCATCTACAAGTAGTTAATCAAGGTCATTAAGTTGAACTTGATTTAACTTTCATTCAAGTGGTAAAAGAAAAGTGAACCTACAAGTGGTTAAAAATGAACAAAATGATGAGTTTATCCCCTAACCTACAAGTGGTTTGTGAATTCAACAAAACTAATTTTCCGGAAAAACGATTTTGATTAAAACAAACTTAAGTGTTTTGAAATCATAATGGGAAAATAGTTTGTTGTAAGTGGGAGTTCTGATTGTTTATGCTAAGTGGATGGCGAATTGAAGCAATTCACAACAATTGTCATTTTATTGTACAGTTTGTTTTCAAATTTTCCTTGAAAATAAAAAATTGAAACATATTTTTGATTTTAGGGGGAGTAAAAATTTAGAAATTTCGAAAATCTGAAAAATCCAAAAACATGATAAAACCAGAAAAAGCCAAAAACATTGAAAAATTCAAAAACGAGTTTTGTTGTGAAAAAGAGGAAATGATAGTACATCAGTGGACTATCACAGCACGCTAAAGAATTGGAAAGTCAAATGTAATAAATGGTCTCACTACGGATATGCCAGTAGGTTTTCACACACTTAGTAGAGTGTTTTCGAGATATAAACCTAAATAAAAATACTTATACTTACTTATATCGTGGGGAACATCTCTCGGATATATGGGTAACCCCCGAAATCTTGTTTGAAAGATTTTCTATTTCTGACATACTAGGTCTTTGTGCGTGATGATATCTGGGGTATTATACCAGGACTTCTGATTTTGCGGGAGCAATAGCCTAGTCCTCGTATAATACTTTGCACAGCTTTAATCTTAAAGCCCTCCCTCAGCATAAAAAATGATGAAACATTGAAAAATCATGTGCTGTTGAAGAAAAGATCCCCAAACGGGACACACCAAAAGTCGAGCCATCATCTCTCTGTCTGAACGGAAGTTCTAACCTGAGCTCTCATGGTCTCGCATTTACCCATTTACAGATATCATTAGTGTACACTCACCTGTAAGACTGAATATTGAAGTCTGGATACGGGAGTATATTCTGAGGTGGTTCACTCGAATAAGTTTAAGTTCTTAAAACATTAATCTCGTATCTCAAAACAGTTGAACTTTGTGTGAAAATTTAAGAGGATCAGTATACTGACAATCTAAGTGAATCGTTTAAAACTTAAAATGTTTAAAGCTTAACGGTGTTAGTGATTTGTCTCAAAAAACTGATATAATCCTCTTACACAAACTCACAAAAATATTGTATGTAAATATTTCTTTAACTACCTTTCATTTAAAAAATAAAATCCAAAAAGATTTTCAGTGTGTTTTAGCATAAATTTTTGAAAATTCAAAAAGATTTTCGACAACTGATGATGAAAAGCTGATATTCAAAATTCTGAATGCTAAACATAATGAACAGATGTTTGGGAGAGAGTGTTTGTGATTAAAATTGAAAGATAAAGTTTGAGATAATTTGAAAAATGTCATAAATATAACAACTGATGTTTTGGATTTGTCTATACAAGTGGTAAGCAGAGAATAAATTTATTTGTGAAATTTATTGTGAGGTAGAGTTTGTGCAGGTTAAAGCCAGGTAACGATCTTAGAACCTGTGAGAGTTATAAGAGCCAGGTCTTCGATCCAAAGCCTGTAGTTTGTGAATTCCAGACTGTGATCCCAACTTAGCGAAAGGGGGAGTCTAAAGACAACTAAGAGGGAGTCTGAAGATGCATTGAGCCAGCTTCTGATTCTGGATCAACACTCAAGAGGGAGTTTGAATGGTAAAGAGCCAGGTTCAAATCCTGTGATCCACGTGAGCTGCTGATGCTGAAGAACTTAAGGAATCAAGAGACCTGATCAAGAGAATTAGAAAGCTCAAGAGCCAGGCTACAATTCTGATCCTGTGAAGAAAAGAGTTAGAGTAAGAGAGAGAAGAAGAGAGATTGATTGAGGATGCTTACAATGGAGAATGCTTTGGAGAGTGCATGAAGACTGATAAAGACTGAAGATGTGACATACCGAAGACTCGACACCGAAGACTTCGTCAACATCCAAGGGTGAGTCTGTTGGTGCATATGTCTGTCGACTTCGTCTTGTATCGAGTCTTGTATTAGATTAGAAAGATCAGGGCACGAAATACGAGAATTATGTGAGTGTAACCATTTCGCATGAAATGGAAAGATGCCATTTCACACGAAATGGATTGGCCATTTCGTTTGAGCCGTTTCGTGCGGAATGGTCATGCCTATAAATACGTGTCTTGTCATTTCATTTGTAACGTTTCGATTCCGGTAGCGAAGCTCTGCCGAAGTGTCTCCAGCATTGTAAAACGATTTGATATCAATACAGAGACAGTTTAAAGTGATTTTCTGTGCAAACCAGCTGAAATAAATTCGATACATTTGTTTCCGCCACTCGTATTAGACGGGATCTCTTCTGAACGACTCGTTTGGTCGTGCAAACGATCCTACACTTTCGCTATACTATATGCTACTCAAACTTGTGTACTCACCTTTACATTTTATGTATTGACTTTATTTTAACGTATGTGACAGGTTGATAGGACGCTATGCTAATCTTTTGCGGAATAAAGATAGGCAGTCTAGAAACTACACCAATAGAAATCTAGGTTGTCGGACTTGTTTTGTTTGAGAGAAACTCGTTATCTGTAATAGTTACTTGTTGAATATTTTTCGGTTGGTATGGGACAATTGACCTTTAAAAATATTGGTAACAATTAGTTGTTATGGATCTCTTGAGCAATCTGGTTCGCCTAGTGCCGCGTCCCGATGTTTCCGTCATCGGTTGGGGGTGTGACATCAAGCTCCTAACCTAAAAGTTTCAAGCTCCTTCAACCAAACAAGGTGAAGGGGTACGGTCCCAAAAACCTTGCGCAAGCACATAGTCCATACCATAACTTCATTCCAAAATCATATTAGACAAGACCATGCGCGGCCGCGCGACAGTTCTAAAAAAGATATAGGAATGATCTGTCCTCAGTAACCACGCACCGTAGAACAGAAAGACAATTGTTCAACGAACACCCTTGTGTAGGTTCGCGCAAGAGCACAATTAAGCTTGAAGAGAATAGACACGTGGAAAATGTGGAATGGTTTACAGCTGTAGACCTTCTAGAAGACATAAAACGGCCATCGTGCACAACCATATCCGGTTATAACCAAATGTGACGTGGCACAATCCTGGGCCTTCAATTAAGTCACGATGATGAAGGCAAATCTACAAAAAACCACTTTCCACGTAGGATCTCCCCGACCGATGATCAAATCCACGATCCGTGTGCATGGATGAAGAAATAACTGATTAACGGAAAAAGGGGATAACTGTAACAGAAGAGATAATTCCATCATACCTCCGTCACCTCTTTTGGTGCCAAAACCTTGGTTATAAATATGGGAATTCAGGAATGATCTCACAAGCTACTTTCACATACTTTCACTGCTACTACTTCATCTATTCCTTTGAGATCACTGTACTTATTCTCACGCCGGAGGGTGGTCACGGAGAGAACCCCCATTCTCCCTGTGGCGAGTCTAATGGCTTTCTGTTTTGCAGTGTTCACTGGTGAAGTAGCTCCTTCCAGCAATCGACGAGAGAATTAACCCTTTTATGAAGAAACTATACCCCAGATCCGGTTGATTCCAATCAACTCTGATCCACTGTTTCTTCATTGGCGCCCACATGTTTTCTATTTTCATTTTCATCTTCTTGATCGATCAATTCTCTCACTCTTCTGTTTTCAATGGTAGAAGGTCCATCATATTACCCACCAGGTCCTCGACCAGAGAACAGGGACAATTTTTGTAACACCTGTGCCTCTGCGACCATCAAACAAATACCAAATCAATGAAATATTGTGTTTAATACTTGGGATTTCTATAAATATGTGTATCATTTGCACATATCAATTCTTGTTCAATTTTGAGCTTTAAATCGCTTTCTGGAAGGTTATACGCGAACTGATGTGTAAATATAACCAGTTTAATGCAACAAACACTCCGGAACAGTGACATAGGCATAACATACCTAAAATAACTTTTACATAACTTAGAAATAACTTTTGGATGGTTTGTGTTGGTGCATACGTCTGTCGACTTCGTCTTGTATCGAGTCTTGTATGTTTGTAGTTAGACCAGGGCACGTAAATCAAGAAATCATGTAATTTCGCATGAAGTAGGTAATTTCGCTTGAAATGAACATGTGTAATTCCACACGAAATTACCATGTAATTTCGTACGAAATTATAATTTCGTGTGAGATGATTTCGTTTGAGCCAGTTCAAGTGAAATTAGGAAGCCTATGAATAGAGGGTCTCTAATTTCGTTTGAGTGATTCATGTATGTGTGTTTCCGGAGCCGAAGTGCTGCCGAAGTGTCGTCTCGCTGTAAATCATTGTCAAATCAATCAGAAAGACAGTTAAAGTGTATATATTGCTGAATTGATCTCAATACGACTGTTTCCGCCTTTCGTATTGAGCATAAACTCTTCTGAACGACTCGTTTGGTCGGTAAAACGATCCTACAAGTTGTATCAGAGCTCAGGAGGAAGAGTTCATACCAATTCAGCTGCAAATTCTGATTTCTACGCCTTCTTTTTCACAATTAACAAATTTTCATGGTCAAAATGATTTGAATTTCATATATCATGTGCGCAATCATGTTTTAACAAACCCTTGAAAGTTTCAGAACTAAAAACGGCTTAAAACTTGATCAATTTGACAGATTTGGCACCAGGTTGGTAAGTTCCATCCACCTGTTGCTCCTGCGCCCTTAAACACCTGGAGGTGATCATCTGGGTCTGTCAACCCGTTGTATTTTCCCACGTTGTGTGGTAACTTCGTTTTGTCGATCACGGCGCAGGCGATTTCTCTGATGAATTTTGAATTTTCAGCCATGTCCTCGGGACGATAGCTCAAGGTGTAATCATGCTCTGCTTTTGGGTTGTACCCTGCGCGCTTGGTTGGTTTGTATGCTTCGTGTTCCGGATGAAGCCTGCTAAACACCGAGTTTTCTTCCTTGTATGTTGGGTCCTCTTCTTCTTCTTCCCATTCTGTGTTCATGTTGCGCGCGCCTAAGCGGGTTTGGATCGGTCTTCGTTGTAGATTGGAGTTTTGTACGAAGTTGCTTTCTGTTTCAGCATAGGTATCGCGCGTGTCATGCGCGCTGGGTCTTCTTACATTTTGCACCGGTCCTTTCTCTGGGCGTAAGTTCCACGCGCTAGTCTGCTGAGCCGTGTGTGTGCTCAGAGACCTTGGTTGTGGAGTTACGAATGCTGTTTGGTTAGCTTGCGCTTAGAGCAGAGCTTGTTATGCGCTGAGCTGCGTGTAAACGAGGTTTATGGACGCCATCTGTTCGGCGTATCAGGAGGCCAGAGTTTTTCCTTCTGGTAGCCCGAAAAGTGCAGAGTAGTTGAGTTGTGCTTGTTCCAATGGAGCAGAGGGGCCTGCTCCATGGCTTAGAGTCTGCATCGGCGGGGGTGTTTGGTGCAATACCCCCATTGGCGTTTGGAAAACAGCTCCATTTATTTCAGTTCGAGATGATGACATCAGCGTAATTCCGCACGGAATTAGGGGTTAATTCCGCATCAGATAGTAATTTCGTGTGAAAGTTCCACGCGAAATTAGTAATTTCGCTTGAAAGCTGTGATTTCGTTTGAGAGGTTCCAAACGAAATTAGTAATTTCGCTCCAAAGGTGTAATTTCGTTTGGGTGGTCCACGCGGAATTAGTGATTTCGCACCAAAGGGTATACCGTGTGAAAAGTTATTTCGCTTGAAAGGATATTTCGTTTGTAGGTTAATTTCGTTTGAACAGACTGTTTGTGAAATTTTTGAAAACCGAATCATGGAAGAGGAATTCTACAATGCGTTTGCTACTCCGATTACCATTACTCAGCAAGCAATGTTAGAAAATGAAACGGGCACCATGCAAAAACCGCCAAAGCTCATGAATATCGAGGAGTATAAGGGTTGGGAAGAACAATTTGAGAATTGGGTTCAAGCAAACTATTTGGATGCTTGGAAACGAAATATGTTAGACCAATGAATGATGACGAAGAGGAGATTGCTATTAAAGATCTTAGTGTGGATGAGAAAAAGAAATACAAAAACGAGAAAATGATGATCAGTTTACTACAACAAGCTGTTAAAGAAGATATCTTGGTTTTGTTGCAGCATAATGGAAGTGCATACTCAATCTGGAAAGCATTAAAATCAAAGTTTGTTGGAAGTCAAGAGATGGTTAAGAACAAAAAATCACTTCTGAAAAAAGAATTCGATCTATTTCGGGGTTTAAGAAATGAAAGCACTAAGCAGATCATCGAAAGATATTGCAATCTTGTAATGAACATGAAAAGATTGAGCATCACAAAAGACAATGAGGAGTTGATTGAAAAGTTAGCTGATGCGTTGCCACATGAAACTTGGGGCACGTACCCGATGATGTTAAGAAATAAGAAAGGGTTTAACATGTTAACATTGAGCAAGTTCATTGAAAAGCTTGAAGCTCAAGAAATGGAGCAAAGAAAAATTTCATGAATGAAAGATTTTGATGGTGAACAAGATATTGGGTTGTATTACAAAGCAGGGTTAAATGATAAAACCACCAACATGTCACCAAAGGTTGGGACTGCATCCAATGTAAAGAGTTCATCGGGAGGTTCATCTAAAGGATCAAACAGCAAAACCAGTTTTTCGTCATATCCGTCATTTGATCCAAACATTTCAGCAACAAAGAATGGTAAGAAGTTACAATGCAACATTGTATTAAATCTGGAGAATGATCAAGAATATTCAGAAGAAGTTGCAAAAAGCCATATGTCTTTGTTGGGAACTGTGTTAGAATCATATGGTAGTTTAGTTGCAGGAAGGATCGGGAATCCAATGCTGACAAAAGAGGATTACGATCAGATAGATGCAGAAGAGATGGAATTAATGTACATAAAATGGTGTTTGGCAAGTGTGTTGAGGAGAGCTGAGAAATTCAAACAGATCACTGGAAGAGATGATTTCCGTGATGCTAATGTTTCTACTTTGGGTTTTGATAAATCTAAAGTTACTTGTTTTCGTTGCAGGGAAAAAGGACACTTCAAGAGGGAGTGCACAAATCGCGAAGCAAGTGGAGCTCAAAATCCGTTCAACAACAATGACTACTACCGAAAGGAAATTTATCATCAAGTTGCTCAACAACCACATCAACAACAACCACAAACTGCTCATGCCAGGAAAGAGATTGAAGAATCATCAAAGAGAGCTTGTATGGTGAATCAAGAAAATAACAATTCATCAAAAGGTTTCAGTTGGGATAAATATGTTTCAGCTGATGGTAAAGCATGTCTGATAGATCAAGATGATGAAAAGTTACCAGAAGGGTTTAGCTGGGAAAATTTCAGTTGGGATGACTATGATCCGAACCAAACTTCAAATCACAAAGCTTTTGTTGGTCGAGTTGCTGATGACGGTGAATGATGATGACTATTATGCAAAAAGAATGGAAGAGCATTTGAGAAAGATGGAAGAGAGTGACAGTGATGATGAAAAAGCTAAAAATAAAAAGAAGAAAATTAAAACACCAGTCAGCAGTGATGATGAAGAAGTTCCTTTCACACCCCGACCACGTAAAACAACAAAACGTGGCGGAATTGTCGGGGAGTGTTGTAACAGAATCATTGTTTCATAACACATGGAAAAATTGAAATTTTGCTTTATTGATTAAAAGAGTTACAATGTCTTAACAAACAAAGAAGTATAACAAAAATTAACTAGTCTTGCATCTTTTATTGTCACTAAGGCCCAAGTCCGCCTATGTGTATCTTGATCAATCCTATGCATCATCTCCTGAAACACATGTGAAAATAGGTACGTCAGCATAAAAATGCCGGCGAGTACATAGGTTTTATTGATTTAGGATTCATGACTTAAGTTTAAGAAAATGTTTAATAAAGTTAGTCATGAACCTTGTAAATTGTTTTGTTTTGTAAATCGTTTAAAAAGTGATAAAATCAGATGATATGTATAAGTAAAAGAATAATGTATGGTTAAATAAATAATCAAGTAAAATGAATTTGTATAAAACAAACTATTTTGTAAAACAATGTCTTGTGAAAAATATGTTATTTGTGTAAAAATGTGTAAATCCAAATTAAATGATTTAAATAACGCTACGACATGTAATATAGTACAAGCACTTATATATAGGAAGTACCAGCGGCGTATCCACCATGCTTGTATCACATTACACACGTCTCGTTACTTAAGTCACTTAACCAAACAAACCACCAATGTAAATTGCCCATGTCTAAACCAATTGTCAAATGTCATTGTGAAAACCATGTCAAAATGTCTATGTCAAATGTCAATCATGTAATGTGTAAACAAAATGTCATGTATGGCAAGTGAAATATGTATCCACTAAACCATGTGTAAAAATGCACAAAACAATGTATTGAAGTAAAACGTGGTTTAAATCAATGTTATGTTTTATGGAAATGCATGCTATACTTAATACAAACATTTATGCGGTATTGTGAAAGTGCATAATTCCAAGCCTTGCGACTGTGGTGATAAACCCCTAAACGAATTTAAAGGTCTATCTGTCTAAATGTTTTAATCGAATTCGGTCATTCCTTCCATCCAAACATACCCAGGATGTCAGGAACGGGAGTTGTCAATTCCTGTGGTACCATTACCTACTAACGAGCGGCGTGATCAAAGTTAATGAATGTATATGGTCCCACTTAAACAAACCAAATGTCATACCCAAAATGTAAGCATGTGATGAAAAACAAATGTACTAAGTATGATGAACATACATAGCATGAAAAGGTAATGTAAAACAATGCACTAAGTATGCGCTAAACGAACATACGTAGCATAAAATGTCATGTAAAACGATGTACTAAGTATGCACACAATGGACATACATAGCAAAAACATAATGAAATCATGTACTAATAGTGTACTAATGAACATAGCAAGTATATGATATGAAAACATGGAAAGCATGAAAGTAACAAGTAGGCACATATGTTTCACCCCAAAATGTTTGAAAAACAGTAAAAGAGGGGACTATGTACTCACTTGAGGGTGCTTAGAAGTCTTGAACAACAACCAAGCAAAGCTAGAGGGATCACGGAATCAAACGGCACCCTATATAGATAACTACATAAATAATCGGACCTAAATCGGGGGATTGGATAGTATGAGGTTTCGTAAACCAAATGAGTATTGGAACTCATATGATATGGTTAAACAAAGCCCACATACTAAAACGAAACCTAACCTAAGTGCTTACGACCCATTACGACCCGTTTAGGTAGCTTATGCTACTTTAACGCGTCGTTCGCGTAAAACGCGTTCGGACCGCTTAACTAGTCCTATGACAAGTAAAATATGCCTTAACATGTCTAATATAGTTACGTAATCAGTTTAGATGTCAAAATTTAGGTTATATATGCTTTAAATGAATTTATGCGTAAAAAGGGTATTTTGGTAATTTACCTAAGGCATATAAACTACCTATCATACAACTACTTAAACGACGTGACCATAAGGTATAACCTTGGAAGGTTATTCCCTATACAACTATGGTCACCTAAATTGTTTGGTCGGATCTTAATAATCGACCAAATGGGTCGGGTTCGACAGTATAAGCGATTGATTAGATCGCTTACCTTTACGACCCTAAACAAGCACAAATCTAAAAGCGACGAGCTAAACATGCTAGAACATGTTTAGTAAAGTTAGAAAACAGGTTTGGTATTAAAACAAACGGTTTTAATACCCTAGAGTAGTTTGGTTACAAAATACGCGAGAAAACGCATTTTGGCCGAAACTACGACTCGTCACTGAGCCTAGATAACGTGGTAATCAGTAGGTATAGTTACTAGAGACTATAACCATCGTGATTACGCTCACGTTATGAAGTTCAAACGAACTTCGCGTTAACCATAAATTGGTCAATGCAGAAAGTCAAACACAGTTTGACTTTAACGATAAAACGAATGAAAAGCATGAAAGAATACTTACAGAAGGTCCCCGCAAGCTTTGACCCGATTCACTCTCAGGTAGGAAGCATATACTTCCACTTAGAGAGCAAGAATCAGATCAAATGTGAGGAGAATGAGCAAGACAAGGTGGGTATTTATAGAAATAGTAGAACCGTTAGGATCGTTTCTCGATAATCGAGCTTTAATCTTGGCCTTCCACTTGGGCAAATGGTTTTGCAATACAAGGGGTAGCTAAAAACCATCAAAATTTGCCCCTACATTGATCAAAAGCATGTCCAAATTCAACGAATACCAGCTGCTGTTTCAGAAACTGGTTTTCTGTTACTGGGCCTTTCACACGGCCCGCGTAAGATATACATATGGGCTTACGCGGCCCGCTTGGATAACTATTCAGAAATTGCAGTTTTAGTCCCTGCACTTCAGAAACATGTATTTTGGCCCATTTTGGCACGTTTAAGCCCCGTTAACCTCATTTCAAGGCTCTAAGATGAAGTTAAAGTGTGGGGAACTTGAAACATGCTCAAAAATATTCCGGATGTCGGTTCGTTTGGTCGTATGATCGCGATGTTTGCTTAATTACGACGGAATGCGCATAAGCGCGAAAAACGATCCAAATTGCGCGACGAATGGATTTTTCTCATGCCAAACATTAAAATAAAATATTTTAATGCTTGCATAAGTATATGGATGTCCGGATGTATTCAGAATGTAAGTTATGCGCGAAAATGCAAACTTATGCACTTTTGACGCTTTTAGTCCCTGAATGAGCATAAAGTTTATTTTAGCACACCGAACACCTCAAAGCCTATTTCTAAGCTATGTAAAGGATATTTAGGGTGTGTTTAACTTATGATCATGTTCTGAAATGTTCTTTACAGTTCAAATTGGCATACTTTCGCAGTTTGTCATATTTAGTCCCTATAAGCGAATAAACTTGATTTCGGCACACCAAACCTTCCAAAACTTATTTCTAAGTTATGTAAAGGTTATTTAAGGTAGGTTAAGCCTATGTCACTATTACGGAGTGTTTGTTGCATTAAACTGGTTATATTTACGCATCAATGCGCGTATAACCTTCCAGAAAGCGATTTAGAGCCCGAAATCGAACAAGAGTTGATATGTGCAAATGATACACATATTTTTACAAATCCCAAGTACGAAATACAATATTTCATTGGTTTGGTATTTGTTTGAAGGTTGAAGTGACACAGATGTCACAGTCTCCCCTACTTCAGGAAATTTTGTCCCGAAATTTATTTAGAGGAAACTTGTGAGAGCTTGAAACATGAAGTTGAAAAGATCGAACAACACTGGTTAGAGTCCTGAACTTCTAGTAACTTTAAATAACATCATGCTTTCAATGTGAGAGGGTCACTTATATACAAGTATATAAAGCGTTATTGGTGCGTCCACCGTACCTCTATTACATTGTTCACATTTTGTTACGGTTGCCACTATTAGTTCTTACACATAATAAGTCTTACCGCGGTTTCCGTGCACTGAACTTCGTAATTATGTATGCATCCATAATTACGTAATTCCTTGCATAGTCACGTAGTGCATCTTATAATGTGTAGGGGAAGGAAACAATGAACGAGCCTGTGATGATTGTGACTAGACCATACTGGGGTCCTTTTTAATTGAGTCAATAATGATCTCTAGACCACCAAGGAGTCTCTTCAGTTTATATCATCACATGTTATTCTTAACCAGATTTGAATCAATCTTTGACTTAGACCACCCAAAGGGGTCTCTTTGAATCATGGAATGGTACTATATAATCCAAGGGTCTTAACGATTACGTAGAAGCCCATTAAGGATTTAAGGTAGTACCTTTTGAATATCCTACTACGAATCCCTCATATGAAGATATGAAAGGTTCTACGAGGATTTGGATAACGAATATCCAGAGTATAAAAACACAAAAATGCATAAAAGAAAACGCAAAATGCATAAACACATAGTCACATAACCACAAAATTGTTTATCTTGATTTTAAATTTGTCATGATTTTGTTAATTTGTTCTGCTAACTGTGCACATGCATTTAAAGCACACCAGGTATCCAATCAGTGGATTTTGATTGGTGATTTAAACATTATCAAGAATCTAACTATGAAGGTAGAAAGATCTGAAAAAGAAAATTCGATTTCGATTATAAGGAACTGAAATGTTCGAATTAAGGTACACAAGGAATCCAATTAAGGACTGTGATTTGAATGATAATCATCCGCAAGGGTTTAATCGTGAAGATAAAAGATCCTATATGGATTTTAGAAGTTGAAGATGTTTGAAATCTTGCACTGGGTGTGCTTAAGTCAAAACATGAAGTAAAAATGCTTATGAAATTGAGATGCTAGATATGCCAAGGCGACATATGAAGCGGAATTTGAAGGTTAAGTCAATGTGAGGAAAATACTTTGAAAACTATGCAAGGGGTTCTAAAATGTGTTCAATGTTTTTTGGAAACCTTATATATATAATACTTTTGAAATCATAAAGTAGGTGTATTAGGCAGGTATATTTATAAAAATGTTTAAAAATCATGCGGGATGAATTTTGAAATTATGTATAAGGTTTTTGAAAACATGAATGATGCTTTTGAAATCATGCACTTGATATAAGTAATTATACCGTATTAATAAAATTTTGAAATCATGAAGGTCGTTTTTGAAAACATAGACAATGTTTTTGAAATCATGCATATGATATGTTAAGTAAATACACTATATTAAAAATGTTTTTGAACTATATATAAAATGTTTTTGAAATCATGAAGGTTGTTTTGAAAATTTATGTTAATAAATCAGAACGTAATGGGTATGAGATTTGAAAATACCCTTAGTTATCTAACCAAGGATTCAAAGGCACAGATGCGCAAAAGCACGATTACTCAAAATTTCGCTTTATTTCTTGTACTTCGTCTCCTAGAATGAAACGAGTACTTAAATTTTTGAGGAAATCATGAGTGGTCACTCAAAAGGGAGAATCACAATAGTAGTTTGTAAAGAGCATAGCTCCTTGATGTAGGTATCATAGGGAAATGCCATACACACATGTAACTACATTTGTATATCAGAATTGCGAACAACGACCTTTATTTATGAACAAAACAGATTGTTTCACAATACAAGAAAACAAAAGAAACAAAGGCATAAGACAGCAACATCTTTTGCTCAGCCAAATGCTTATCCAAGGGTTGGATTTGCATTGTAAATCTTTGGGCATTTGTTCCTAGAATGGCTCGTTTCGCCACAGTTGTAGCAAGTACCAGACGGAAAACGAGCTTGAGTATGGTTGACTTGGAGTTGGGTAGCAGCAAGACTTGCAATAGCTTTGTTCTGGATAGCAAAGCGGCATATGTTAATCAAATGTCCCAACCGTCCACAGTAGGTACATTTGGAGTAGGGTATGAGGTTTGAATGATGACGGTTACATCGTTTGCACCATGGGGCAGCTCCCACGTACGGCTTCCTAGCCGGTGGCGTCGCTACCTGGCTAGGTCCCGCTTGATTGGGTGTAACTGCTGCGGGTTTCTTTGAAGCCTTACGCTTTCTTGATTTTGGTGCAGGCCTGTCTTCGGCTTCCTTCGGTGACTCTTGAGTGGCTCCATTTTTGAGACGAGACATGGCAATGCCTAGATCCACAGACTTCAGTATCACTTCGCCTATTTGCTGGGCAAATTTGGCTGTTTGCTCGGACATTTGACCGTTGCTGAGGTAAAGAGACATTCTAGAAGAAAATGAAAGACATAGGTAGCAACAAATGAAATGTTATCGGATAAATAAAACAGAAAGGCAATGCATATGAATTGCGATCATTTGTTTGTTACCTAAGGCAAACAAATGAGACGGTGACAAATCAAAGCAAGCGGGTCATAATAATGCATCGCTGAAGACATGCTCGCCTATAAGTGAACACTCACCCCAAGAGTTCCCAGGTAAGAGTGACTGGTCCGATACTGCGGATTTGTACGAACACTCTAGCCTTAGACAGAAAACTCAGAGTACAGGCATTCACCCTTCCAGTTTGCACGTGTTCACATTATAAGACCCAAACTTTGACGAGATTTGAAAACTTAGAGGGTTCAAAACCTAGTAATCAATCATCCTAGAACAGATGATTAGTTTTCAAGGCGGTTTTGAAATTTATGTTCTTGTTGTGGTTGTCGCCTAAGGATAAGTGACGGCATTGTTTTATGACTAAACGCAAGTAAACTAGCGTTAGGGTCCTAGGAAGGTTATAGACTAGGTCAAAGCATTTACTAATAACCTAATTCCCAATAACCATGAGCTCCTTCTGTCACACCCCGACCACGTAAAACAACAAAATGTGGCGGAATTGTCGGGGAGTGTTGTAACAGAATCATTGTTTCATAACACATGGAAAAATTGAAATTTTGTTTTATGGATTAAAAGAGTTACAATGTCTTAACAAACAAAGAAGTATAACAAAAATTAACTAGTCTTGCATCTTTTATTGTCACTAAGGCCCAAGTCCGCCTATGTGTATCTTGATCAATCCTATGCATCATCTCCTGAAACACATGTGAAAATAGGTACGTCAGCATAAAAATGCCGGCAAGTACATAGGTTTTATTGATTTAGGATTCATGACTTAAGTTTAAGAAAATGTTTAATAAAGTTAGTCATGAACCTTGTAAATTGTTTTGTTTTGTAAATCGTTTAAAAAGTGATAAAATCAGATGATATGTATAAGTAAAAGAATAATGTATGGTTAAATAAATAATCAAGTAAAATGAATTTGTATAAAACAAACTATTTTGTAAAACAATGTCTTGTGAAAAATATGTTATTTGTGTAAAAATGTGTAAATCCAAATTAAATGATTTAAATAACGCTACGACATGTAATATAGTACAAGCACTTATATATAGGAAGTACCAGCGGCGTATCCACCATGCTTGTATCACATTACACACGTCTCGTTACTTAAGTCACTTAACCAAACAAACCACCAATGTAAATTGCCCATGTCTAAACCAATTGTCAAATGTCATTGTAAAAACCATGTCAAAATGTCTATGTCAAATGTCAATCATGTAATGTGTAAACAAAATGTCATGTATGGCAAGTGAAATATGTATCCACTAAACCATGTGTAAAAATGCACAAAACAATGTATTGAAGTAAAACGTGGTTTAAATCAATGTTATGTTTTGTGGAAATGCATGCTATACTTAATACAAACATTTATGCGGTATTGTGAAAGTGCATACATCCAAGCCTTGCGACTGTGGTGATAAACCCCTAAACGAATTTAAAGGTCTATCTGTCTAAATGTTTTAATCGAATTCGGTCATTCCTTCCATCCAAACATACCCAGGATGTCAGGAACGGGAGTTGTCAATTCCTATGGTACCATTACCTACTAACGAGCGGCGTGATCAAAGCTAATGAATGTATATGGTCCCACTTAAACAAACCAAATGTCATACCCAAAATGTAAGCATGTGATGAAAAACAAATGTACTAAGTATGATGAACATACATAGCATGAAAAGGTAATGTAAAACAATGCACTAAGTATGCGCTAAACGAACATACGTAGCATAAAATGTCATGTAAAACGATGTACTAAGTATGCACACAATGGACATACATAGCAAAAACATAATGAAATCATGTACTAATAGTGTACTAATGAACATAGCAAGTATATGATATGAAAACATGGAAAGCATGAAAGTAACAAGTAGGCACATGTGTTTCACCCCAAAATGTTTGAAAAACAGTAAAAGAGGGGACTATGTACTCACTTGAGGGTGCTTAGAAGTCTTGAACAACAACCAAGCAAAGCTAGAGGGATCACGGAATCAAACGGCACCCTATATAGATAACTACATAAATAATCGGACCTAAATCGAGGGATTGGATAGTATGAGGTTTCGTAAACCAAATGAGTATTGGAACTCATATGATATGGTTAAACAAAGCCCACATACTAAAACGAAACCTAACCTAAGTGCTTACTACCCATTACGACCCGTTTAGGTAGCTTATGCTACTTTAACGCGTCGTTCGCGTAAAACGCGTTCGGACCGCTTAACTAGTCCTATGACAAGTAAAATATGCCTTAACATGTCTAATATAGTTACCTAATCAGTTTAGATGTCAAAATTTAGGTTACATATGCTTTAAATGAATTTATGCGTAAAAAGGGTATTTTGGTAATTTACCTAAGGCATATAAACTACCTATCATACAACTACTTAAACGACGTGACCATAAGGTATAACCTTGGAAGGTTATTCCCTATACAACTATGGTCACCTAAATTGTTTGGTCGGATCGTAATGATCGACCAAATGGGTCGGGTTCGACAGTATAAGCGATTGATTAGATCGCTTACCTTTACGACCCTAAACAAGCACAAATCTAAAAGCGACGAGCTAAACATGCTAGAACATGTTTAGTAAAGTTAGAAAACAGGTTTGGTATTAAAACAAACGGTTTTAATACCCTAGAGTAGTTTGGTTAGAAAATACGCGAGAAAACGCATTTTGGCCGAAACTACGACTCGTCACAGAGCCTAGATAACGTGGTAATCAGTAGGTATAGTTACTAGAGACTATAACCATCGTGATTACGCTCACGTTATGAAGTTCAAACGAACTTCGCGTTGACCATAAATTGGTCAATGCAGAAAGTCAGACACAGTTTGACTTTAACGATAAAACGAATGAAAAGCATGAAAGAATACTTACAGAAGGTCCCCGCAAGCTTTGACCCGATTCACTCTCAGGTAGGAAGCATATACTTCCACTTAGAGAGCAAGAAGCAGATCAAATGTGAGGAGAATGAGCAAGACAAAGTGGGTATTTATAGAAATGGTAGAACCGTTAGGATCGTTTCTCGATAATCGAGCTTTAATCTTAGCCTTCCACTTGGGCAAATGGTTTTGCAATACAAGGGGTAGCTAAAAACCATCAAAATTTGCCCCTACATTGATCAAAAGCATGTCCAAATTCAACGAATACCAGCTGCTGTTTCAGAAACTGGTTTTCTGTTACTAGGCCTTTCACACGGCCCGTGTAAGATATACATATGGGCTTACGCGGCCCGCTTGGATAACTATTCAGAAATTGCAGTTTTAGTCCCTGCACTTCAGAAACATGTATTTTGGCCCATTTTTGGCACGTTTCAGCCCCGTTAACCTCATTTCAAGGCTCTAAGATGAAGTTAAAGTGTGGGGAACTTGAAACATGCTCAAAAATATTCCGGATGTCGGTTCGTTTGGTCGTATGATCGCGATGTTTGCTTAATTACGATGGAATGCGCATAAGCGCGAAAAACGATCCAAATTGCGCGACGAATGGATTTTTCTCATGCCAAACATTAAATAAAATATTTTAATGCTTGCATAAATTTTTGGATGTCCGGATGTATTCAGAACGTAAGTTATGCGCGAAAATGCAAACTTATGCACTTTTTGATGCTTTTAGTCCCTGAATGAGCATAAAGTTTATTTTAGCACACCGAACACCTCAAAGCCTATTTCTAAGCTATGTAAAGGATATTTAGGGTGTGTTTAACTTATGATCATGTTCCGGAATGTTCGTTACAGTTCAAATTGGCATACTTTCGTAGTTTGTCATATTTAGTCCCTGTAAGCGAATAAACTTGATTTCGGCACACCAAACCTTCCAAAACTTATTTCTAAGTTATGTAAAGGTTATTTAAGGTATGTTAAGCCTATGTAACTATTTCGGAGTGTTTGTTGCATTAAACTGGTTATATTTACGCATCAGTGCGCGTATAACCTTCCAGAAAGCGATTTAGACCTGAAATCGAACAAGAGTTGATATGTGCAAATGATACACATATTTTTACAAATCCCAAGTACAAAATACAATATTTCATTGGTTTGGTATTTGTTTGAAGGTTGAAGTGACACGGATGTCACAGTTCCTGTGATCAAGAGAAAGGTAAAAGAAGTTCCAGCTTTCAAAGTTGATGAAGAAGTTGATGCACAAAAGATTCCAGTGATGTGTGAGAACTGTGAAGCAGTGAGGAAGCAAAATAGTACTTTGATTCACAACTTGAACAGATTAAAAGAGTCCTATGATGTTTTGAACAAAGCAATGAATCAATACAATGAATCCAGCAGTGAACAAGCAACAGCCATGAAGACACTTCAAGGAGCTTTCATGACAAAGCAGAAAGTTGTCAACAATTACATCGAAAAGTGTGATGTTCTTGAACATAAATTGGAAACACAAAGGATTGAAACAGAAAGAGTTAATAGGTTGTTAAAAAGTTACTCATGTACTTCTTATGTCATTGACAGGATTTATCCAACCGTGGAAGGTATGAAGGCTTTTGAAGAAGACACTTCTGAAGAAAAGAAGATAGACACAGAAGAAAAGACACCTGAGAAAAAGAACTCTGAGAAGAAAAAGAGTACTAAAGTGAAGTATTCTGGTAAGAAACAAGGTGTCAGTTATAACAAGTGTCCACCCCCGCTTGAAAATGGATATTCGCCACGAAATCCAAATTCAGAAAGAGTCGAAAAGGCAACCAACTTAAAGTGGGAGTCTGAACCATCAGTTAATCTGCCAGAAAATATTGATGTCACTTTCACATCGTCTGACACTGATCAGTAATCTCAATTGATGAAGAAAGTGGTGGATCATGTGTTAGATAACGATGAAACCGAGGAGTCAAAGTCGGAGTCTATTTCAGAGTCAAAGTCTGAGTCCAGTACTCCGAGTCAATTCACCAAATAGGACAAACGGGTTTATAATAAAGAATTCCTGTTATCAAAATCTAATTTGACTGATGAAACATTCAAAGTGGCTTACACTTTAAATGATTCTGACAAATTATATTATGATGAGGAATTTCCAATAAGAGGTGTTAAAACTGAAATGATTAAAAAGGTTTTCAAACTAACAGAAATTAATATTTCTGAAATAAAAGATGTAAATCTTTCTGAAAAATCTAAAAAATACACCTCGAGAGTCCAACAACGTTTAAACAAGAAAAAAGGTTACAGTTCTGGTTCTGGTTTTCAAAAGAAACCAAACCATAACGGTAATTTCAAAAAGAAAGGTCTTGGATTTATTCCACCAGAAAATCATAAAAATGAAAAAACTTATAAACCAAAAACTGTATTTGTGTCAGGTGCAAGCTCGGAAGAAGAGATGAAAAGTTCATTCTAGAAGCAGACAAACCGAGAATTCCTTGCAAAGAAGCATGATGAAATGAAGAATGAAGTTGTTCAGAAGAAAGAAACGAGAACCTGTTTTCAATGCAACACAGCTGGGCATATTGCCAAGGATTGTTCTAAGATAATTCACTCAAAACAGGAAGTTTCTCATAAAATGAAAGAAAAGATGGTTGAAAATGAACCACCAATCAAACCGTTTATAGTTTTCAAAAACTCAAAGTTTGAAGTTGGTGAATGTTCAAAGAGGTTTTATAAAAGAAAAGCAAACCTTGACAACCAAAAATGGGTTGTTAAGAAGTCTGATGATAGTTCTAGCGATGATTCTGATTTATCAAAGTCAGAGGAGCTATCTTCTGGCGATGAATCTGATTCCACAAAGTCAGAGGAGCCACAGGTTGAATCAAAAGGTGAAAAATCAGTACCTCCAATGGATGATGCAAATTTTCCACCATTGAGGGCTGAAAATTTTAAACAAAAGGTTGGTAAAGTTGAGATTTCAAATCAATTCTTTTCTGAAAAGAAAGAATTTGATGTTGAAAAGGCATTTAACCCCAAAGTGAAACATATTTTTGGAAAAATGGTTGATGGGAAGGTAAAAGGGGTTGAGAAGAAGATGAAAGGAAAGAAACCGAGTGTTGGTAACTCGGAATCTCCCAAGGTCTGTCAGGCTTGGGAGGATCTCTTTAACTGAAAAACCTGACTTGCCGGAACTCCCAGGTTGGTAATTGGGGAGTAGGAATCGGCATCTTTCTTGAGAAATTCACAGGTTGGTAACTGTGATATTTCGATCTTCAAGTGGTAAATCAGGGACATTAAGCTGTACTTGATTTTCTACAAGTGGTATTTGTTGGTAGAACCTAAAATTGTTAAAATTATTCCAAGTGGTTGAAAGAACAATGTGATGAATTAACCCTAACCTACAAGTGGTAAAATCAACAAAACTTATTTTCCGGAAAAACCATTTTGATTAAAACAAACTTGATTGTTTAAGCCATGTGGATGGCGAATTGAAGCAATTCTCAGCAGTTGTCATTTTACTTGTATAGTTTGTTTTCAAGTTTCTTTAAATGTTTTTTTAATTTTAGGGGGAGTAAGAAATTTCAGAAAAATCAAAAAACATTAGAAAATTTGAAAAAGCGAAAAACATCGATAAAAATGAAAAAGAGTTTTGTTGAGAAAAAGAGGAAATGATAGTACATCAGTGGACTATCACAACACGCTAAAGAATTGTAAAGTCAAAAATGTGATAAACAATTTCACTGAGGATATGCCAGTAGGTTTTTATACATTTAGTAGATTGTTTTCGAGATATAAACATAAATTCAAACTTACTTATATCGTGGGGAACATCTCTCGGATATATGGGTAACCCCCGAAATCTTGTTTGAAAGATTCTATTTCTGACATACTAGGTCTTTGTGCGTGGTGATATCTGGGGTATTATACCAGGACTTCTGATTTTGCGGAAGCAATAGCCTAGTCCTCGTATAAAGCTTTGCATAGCTTTAATCTTAAAGCCAGCCCTCAGTACAAAAAATGATGAAACATTGAAAAATGCTAATCATGTGCTGTTGAAGAAAAGATCCCCAAATGGGACACACCTAAAGTCGAGCCGTCATCTCTCTGCACGAACGGAAGTTCTGACCTGAGCTCTTACGGTTTCGCATTTACCCGTTTACAGATATCATTAGTGTACATTCACCTGTAAGACTGAATATAGAAGTCTGGATACGGGAGTATATTCTGAGGTGGGACACGCGAATAAGTTTAAGTGCCTAAAATACTAATCTCGTATCTCGAAACAGTTGAACTTTGTGTGAAAATTTAAGTGGATCAATATATTGACAATCTAAGTGAATTGTTTAGAACTTAAAATGTTTAAAGCTTAACGGTGTTAGTGATTTGTCTCAAAAACTGATATGATCCTCTTACACAAACTCACAAAAATATTGTTTGTAAATATTTCCTTTTTACATTGTATTTCTTTATAATCAAAAACCCAAAAAGATTTTAGTTGTGTTTTAGCATAAAATTTTGAAAAATGCAAAAATATTTTCCACAACTGGTGTTGAAGAGCTGATGTTCAAAATTTCAAGTGCTAAACATGATGAACATTTCGTGAGGGGGAGTCTGTGTAAAAAGAGAAAAGATTTGAATGTTTATTTTTCAAGTGGTCATCAGAAGCTTTTAAATGTTAAATCATTCTAATTTTCTTAGTGGAACATCAGAGATTAACATTGTAAAATCATTAATTAGTTAATACCTGCAAGTGGTTTGATTTCGTATGTTGTATTCATCTGTTACAAGTGGTAAGCAGAGAAAATAAATTTGTCAAATTTTAAATTTGTGAAATTTATTGTGAGGTAGAGAATGTGCAGGTACGCCAGGTTTTCGATTCCTGAGGAGCTTGTGATTAGATAAAGCCAGGGTCCGATTCTGAAAGAGCCAAGTTCTGATTCTAAAGCTAAAAGTTCATGCAAGCTGATTATGCTGATGAACTTAAGGAATCAAGAGATCTGATCAAGAGAATGTAAGAGCCAGATACAAATCTTGGGATGGGATGATAGAGAAAGTAAAAGCCAGGTCGAGATCATAGAGATAAAGAGAAGAGAGAATTTGAGGATGCTTTACATTGTTAGATACTTCAAAAAAGTTCGAGAAGACTGATAAAGACTGAAGATTGAAGACTCGGCACATCGAAGACTTCATCAACATCCGAGAGGGAGTCTGTTGGTGCATACGTCTGCCGACTTCGTCTTGTATCGAGTCTTGTATGTTTGTAGTTAGATCAGGGCACGTAAATCAAGAAATCATGTAATTTCGCATGAAGTAGGTAATTTCGCTTGAAATGAACATGTGTAATTCCACATGAAATTACCATGTAATTTCGTACGAAATTATAATTTTGTGTGAGATGATTTCGTTTGAGCCATTTCAAGCGAAATTAGGAAGCCTATAAATAGAGGGTCTGTAATTTCGTTTGAGTGATTCATGTATGTGTGTTTCCGGAGCCGAAGTGTCGTCTCGCTGTAAATCATTGTCAAATCAATCAGAAAGACAGTTAAAGTGTATATCTTGCTGAATTGATCTCAATACAACTGTTTCCGCCTTTCGTATTGAGCATAAACTCTTCTGAATGACTCGTTTGGTCGGTAAAACGATCCTACAGTTGGGTATGCCGAAATCAAGTGTATTCGATCATAAGGACTAATTTCAACAAACTGCGAAAGTATGCCGATTTGTACTGTGACGAACATTCCGGAACTTGATTATAAGTTAAATATGCCCTAAATATCCTTTACATAGCTTAGAAATAGGCTTTGAGATGTTTAGTGCGCAAAAATAAACTTTCTTGATCAATAGGGACTAAAAGTGTCAAAAAGTGCATAAGTTTGCATTTTCGCGCATATCTTAGGTTCTGAATATATCCGGACATCCAAAAATGCATGTAATCATTAAAATACTTTATTTTAGTGATTGGCATGATAAAATTCCATTCATCGCGCAATTTGGATCGTTATTTGCATCCGTTCGTGTTTCGTCGTAATTAACCGAACAACGCAATCGTACGGCCAAACGAACGGACATCCGAGATGTTTTCGAGCATATTTTAAGTTCCCTATACTTTAACTTCATTTTAGAGTTTTGAAATGGGGTTAACGTGTGACACCTGTGTCACTTCAACCATCAAACAAATGCCAAACCAATGAAATATTGTATTTCATACTTGGGATTTGTATAAATATGTGTATCGTTTGCACATATCAATTCTTGTTCGATTTCAAGCTTTAAATCGCTTTCTGGAAGGTTATACGGGCACCAATAACTAGATTAATGCAACGAACACTCCGGAATAGTGAAATAGGCTTAAAATACCTTAAATAACCTCCACATAACTTAGAAATAAGTTTTGGATGGTTTAGTGTGTTGAAATCAAGTTTGTTCGATCGCATGGACTAATTGTGTCAAACTGCGAAACTATACCGATTTGTATAGTAACGAACATTCCGGAACATGACCATAAGTTAAACATACCCTAAATATCCTTTACATAGCTTAGAAATAGGCTTTGAGGGGTTCGATATTCTAAAATGAACTTATTTGATCAATAGAGACTAAAAGCGTCAAAAGCGCATAAGTTTGCATTTTCGCGCATATCTTACGTCCTGAATATATCCGGACATCCAAAAATTTGTGTAATCATTAAAATATTTTATTTTAGTGATTGGCATGATAAAATTCCATTCGTCGCGTAACTTGGATCGTTTTTGCGTTCATTACGATTTCCATCGTAATTAACCGAACAACGCAACCGTACGACCAAACGAACCGACATCCCAGATGTTTTTGAGCATATTTTAAGTTCCCTATACTTTAACTTTATTTTAAAGCCTTGAAATTGGGTTAACATGGCTTAAAAGTGCAAAAAAATCAAATTTTACAAGTGCAGGGACCATTTTTTAAATTTCTGACCAGATTCAATGAACCTAGTCAAATTTTGAAGTGTTAATGGTTTTAACCCATGGTTTTGCAAAACCATAGGCTGGTATTAAATGATATTTTTGGTACTATGGGCCATTCTAGGGGCTCCCATGGTTTCACAAAACCATGGGCACATGTGTACGGCCTAGATCGAAGCACGTTATTCGATGAACGATCTTAACGGTTTGCCAAATCTATAAATACCCACCATAGTTTCACTTCTTCCTCATTCAAATCTGATCTAAGATGCTCTAAGTTGAAGCCTTTGCTTCATACCTGAGCTACTTGGATCAAGATTTGCTTGCGGGGACCCTTTGTAAGTATTCCTTCGTTCTTTTCTTTCGTTTTTAGCTTAAAAGTCAAACTGCGTTTGACTTTCTGCATTGACCAGTTTATGGTCAATGCGAAGTTCGTTTGAACTTCCTAACATGAGCATAATCACGATGGTTATAGTCCCTAGTGACTATACCTACTGATTACCACGTTATCTAGGCTCAGTGACGAGTCGTAGTTTCGGCCAAAATGCGTATTCTTGCGTATTTTGTAACCAAACTACTTCTAGGTATCAAAACCGTTTGTTTTGATACCAAAACCTGTTTTCTAACTTAACTAAACATTGTTTAGCATGTTTAGCTCGTCACTTTTAGATTAGCGCTTGTATAGAGTCGTAAGTCAAGCGGATTAAACACCACCTTAGACTTACGAATTAGACCCGTTTGGTCGATCTTTAGGATCTGACCAAACACATTAGGTGACCATAGTTGTATAGGGAATAACCTTCAGAGGTTATACCTTATGGTCACTTCGTTTAGTTAGTCATATGATAGGTAGTTTATATGCCTTAGGAAAATTACCAAAATACCCTTTTTATGCATAATTTATGTTTAAGCATATGTAACCCAAACTTTTGTCACTTAGCTGATTATGCAACATAATTAAACATGTTTAGGCATATAAAACTTGTCATAGGACTAGTTAGGCAGTCCGAACGCGTTTTACGCGAACGACGCGTTAAAGTAGCGCAAGCTACCTAAACGGGTCGTAATGGGTCGTAAGCACTTAGGTTAGGTTTCCTTTTAGTATGTAGGCCTTGTTAAACCATATCATATGAGTTCCCACACTCATTTGGTTTACGAGACCTCATCCTATCCGATCTTCCGATTTAGGTCCGGTTTATTTATGTAGTTACCCATATTAGGTGCCGTTTGATTCCGTGCTCCCTCTAGCTTGCTTGGTAGTTGTTCAAGACTTCTAAGCACTCTCAAGTGAGTACATAGTCCCCTCTTTTACTGTTTTCAAACTGTTTTGGGGTGAAGCATGTGTACCTATCTGTTATTTTCATGTTTTCAAAAGTATAATTGATTATACATATTTGTACTTATTTTTTACAAACTGGATGATTATTTATGATTTAAACTGTAATTTTTCAAAGATTATAAAATAAATGTTTGGAATAGTACTTATTTTGTTCACCAGACCGGTTGGTAGTATGATATAGCGCTATAGGATTTGACACCCCATTCCTGTTGTCATGGAATGTCTGAAACCAATTTATTTTTCTCCATCCAAATAGGGATTGCCTTTGTGGTATTCCTATAGTCTCAAAGGTGTATTTTGATGCACTAGGTCTGAATGAATTCTTAAATCACATTATTTTTGTATATTTAGTTATACTCCCAAAAGTATAGTTTGATATGCTCTCATATGTGATTTTGTACAAAACCAAGATATATTTTGTTAATCATTAAAACATAGTTTAATATGTTATTTTCAAAACCAAAGCATAGTTAATATGTTATTTTCCATTCAAAACATAGTTTAATATGTTATTTATAAATCCAAAGTATACTTTTAATGTACTACTAAAAATTATTATTTTTAACAACTAAAGTATATTTAATATACTATTTGTTTAACAATTGGGTTTTGGTTAGTGTTTAGATAACGGGACGGGTGTAATGTGATGAAAACATGGTAGATACGCCGCTGGTACTTCTTATATATAAGTGTTTTCATCACATTACATACCGTGGCGTTATTTAGTACACTTGGGTAAACGATTTTGAAACTGAAATATATTTTAATATATTACTTATTCGAATTTCTTAAAACCAAAGTATATTTTTGCATATACTATAAACCTTTTTATCAATATATTGTTTTTCAAACAATATATTTTATACAAACTCATTTCACTTAATTATTTAACTACCTATGTATTATTATTTTATATCATCTAATTTCTTATAAATTTTAGTATGATTTATAAAAGAAAACCTTTTCCAAGGATCATGACTACTTTTCTTAAACATTTTTCCTTAAACTTATAAGTCATGAATCCTAAATCAATAAAACCTATGTATCTCACAGGCATTTTTATGCTGACGTACCTATTTTTACACATGTTTCAGGTGCTGCTTTGTGATGGTTGTTGATACATGCTACACTTAGGATGGATTCGTGCCTTAGCGACTTTAAAACTTGAAAGATAATATTTGTATTTATCTGATTTGTAATAGAACAAAGATTTCAATGATTCAATAAAACAAAATTATTTTATCCATGGTTGTGAAACAATGATTCTGTTACAACACTCCCCGACGTTTCCGCCACGTCTTGTTGTTTTATGTGGTTGGCGTGTGACAGAAAAGTTGGTATCAGAGCCAATGGTTATAGGGAATTAGGTTATTAGTAATGCTTTGACCTAGACTATAACCTTCCTAGGACCCTAACACAAGTTATCTTGTGTTTAGTTTTAAAACAATACTGTCACCTATCCTTAGGTGACAACCACAACAAGAACAAAAATTTCGTTTCCACTTTGAAAACCAATCATCTGTTCTACGATGATTGATTACTAGGTTTTGAACCTTCTAAGTTTTCAAAATCTCGTCAAAGTTTGGTCTAAATAATGTGAACACGTGCAAACTGGAAGGGTGGGTGCCTGTACCCTGGGTCTTCTGTCTAACGCTAGAGTGTTCAACAAATCCGCAATATCGGACCAGTCACTCTTACCTGGGAACTCTTGGGGTGAGTGTCCACTTATAGGCGAGCATGTCTTCGCGATACATTATATTGACCCATTTACTTTGATTAGTCACCGTCTCATTTGTTTGTCTTAGGTAACAAACAAATGATCGCAATTTTTATGCGTTCTGTTTTCATTTCCCTTGTTTCCTCCCATGTCTTCCATTTTCTTCATAATGCCTCTTCATCGCAACAAGACTCGAGTGTCCGGACCAGGTGCTACAATTGCCCAATAAATAGGCGTCGTACTCCATAAGACTGTTGATTTAGCTATCACCATGACTCGTCTCAGGGATGAAGCCGTGCAAGGGAATCGCTCCTTGGAGCAATCAATGCAACCGTCATCATCCAAATCAAATACCCTGTTACAAATGTACCCACGGTGGACAATGGAGACATTTGGTTAACATGTGTTGCTTTGCTGTTCAAAGCAAAGCAGTTACAAACCCTGTTGCTGCTTAACCTTCAAGTTCTGCTTCATATGTCGCCTTGGCATATCTAGCGCCTCAACCTCATGAACTTTCTTCCTTATGTATCGACTTAAGCACGCCTAGTGCAAGGTGTCGAAGCACCTCTCGTTACACAAATTCCAAAATCCATGTAGGATCTTTCTATCCTCATAATTAGATCCTTGTGGATGAATATCACTCAAATCGGAGCCCTTAATTGAATTATTCGTATGCCTTAATACGTACATTACGATTCAATAAGGACAAAGCCGAATTCTTATTAAGATCTTCCTATCTTCATAGTTAGATTCTAATGATTAAAGTGCCAAATGGAATCCACGGATTGGATTCCTGGCGTGCTTTAAATATCCGTGTCCAAAGATAATAAGTAAAGATCAAGTTAAATAATTATGTGATTATGTGCTTATGTGTTTTCTTATGTGTTTTGTGTTTTTATGTGATCCATCCAAATTCTCGTAGAATCTTCCATATCTCATATGAGGGATTCATAGTAGGATATCCAAAGGTACTATCTTAAATCCTTAATGGACTTTTACGTTGTAGTTAAGTCCCTTGGGTTATGAGGTACTAATCTATAATTGGACCCCTTGAGTGGTCTAGTTAAACAGATTGATCTGAAAATCTGGTTAGGAATATCATGTGATGATATAATTGAAAAGATCCCTTTAAGTGGTCTATTTAAGAAGATTATACAACGGTCTAGTTAAGAAGATCATGTGTTGATCTAATTAAAAAGATCGTTCGTTGATCTAGTTAAAAAGATCCTTTGGTGGTCTAGTCAAATTGCTTCATGTTTATTCAATTGATTTTTCCCCTATGAAATAAACTGTGCGGACTGTGCAAGGAATTACGTAATTATGGATGCATACATAATTATGGAATTCAGTGCACAGAAACCACAGCAAGTTTTGTCATGTGTTAGGACCTATAGTAACAAGAATAATGATACGGGAGAAGTCCTGGACCTTGACCGATATCATTTTATCTTACACTCCCCAATTCTGATTTCAAGCACACACAAGTTTCCTATGATAAGTCTTCATAAGAAACGTTCCTCTGTCCGTAGTTCGAACCCCCATGTTTTGATACTACATGGACTTCACTTTGAGGGTTGACAATTTCGCTAAGAATCCTAACATGGCCCAGAGTTTTACTTAGGGTTCAATGGATTTATTTAAAGGCGAAACCATCACAGCTGTCTTCACAAGTTTCCTCTTCAATTAAATTTCGGGATGAAATTTCCTAAAGTAGGGGAGACTATGACACTTGTGTCACTTCAACCATCAATAAAAATGCCAAACCAATGAAATATTGTATTTCATACTTGGGATTTGTATAAATATGTGTATCGTTTGCACATATCAATTCTTGTTCGATTTCAAGCTTTAAATCGCTTTCTGGAAGGTTATACGCGCACTGATAATCAGTTTAATGCAACAAACACTCTGGAATAGTGAAATAGGCTTAAAATACCTTAAATAACCTCCACATAACTTAGAAATAAGTTTGGGATGGTTTGGTGTGTTGAAATCAAGTTTGTTCGATCGCAGGGATTGATTGTGTCAAACTACGAAACTATACCGATTTGTATAGTAACGAACATTCCGGAACATGACCATAAGTTAAACATACCCTAGATATCCTTTACATAGCTTAGAAATAAGCTTTGAGGGGTTCGATATGCTAAAATGAACTTATTTGATCAATAGAGACTAAAAGCGTCAAAAGTGCATAAGTTTACATTTTCACGCATATCTTACGTCCTGAATATATCCGGACATCCAAAAATTTATGTAATCATTAAATATTTTATTTTAGTTATTGGCATGATAAAATTCCATTCGTCGCGTAATTTGGATCGTTTTCGCGTTCATTACGATTTCCGTCGTAATTAACCGAACAACGCAACCGTACGACCAAACGAACCGACATCCGAGATGTTTTTTAGCATATTTTAAGTTCCCTATACCCTAACTTTATTTTAGAACCTTTTAATATTGGGTTATCGGGGCTTAAAGTGCAAAAAAAATTAAATTTTACAAGTGCAGGGACCATTTTTGAAATTTCTGACCAGATTCAATGAACCTAGTCAAATTTTGAAGTGTTAATGGTTTTAACCCATGGTTTTGCAAAACCATGGGCTGGTATTTAATGGTATTTTTGGCACTATGGGCCATTCTAGGGGCTCCCATGGTTTCACAAAACTATGGGCACATGTGTACGGCCTAGATCGAAGCACGTTATTCAATGAACGATCTTAACGGTTGTACCAAATCTATAAATACCCACCATGGTTTCACTTCTTCCTCATTCAAATCTGATCTAAGATGCTCTAAGTTGAAGCCTTTGCTTCATACCTGAGCTACTTGGATAAAGATTTGCTTGCGGGGACCGTTTGTAAGTATTCCTTCGTTCTTTTCTTTCGTTTTTAGCTTAAAAGTCAAACTACGTTTGACTTTCTGCATTGACCGGTTTATGGTCAATGCAAAGTTCGTTTGAACTTCATAACGTGAGTGTAATCATGATGGTTATAGTCCCTAGTTGTCACACCCCCAAAATCCACACGCGGAGTGCCACCGCTTGGAGGCGTGACATGACCAGGATCAAGCCACCAATCATATCGAACATAGCATTTAATAATAAAAGTAGATAATGTAATTCATCACGACATGATTGATGTTCAAACCAAACTTTGTTTAAGTAGCGGAAGCATGTAAATAAACCCAACATAATTAATAGTTTGTGATGTGTCATAAGTGTTTAGCAAGCATTCACGATCCATTGCCCACAACGACCTGCTCCTCCCTGTGCAAGCTCCGTAAGTACCTAAGGTCCTGCAAGGCATGCAGCAGAGAGTCAACAACTAGTTGAGCGAGTTCACAGTTAATAGTTCCGTAATAGTATAGTGTGAGTAGTAGTATGTTCGTTCGTTATGTCGTGCATCGTATTAGTTTCCATCGCGGCCTCCCAGGCAGGCATGCGAAGAATAGGGGATATTCTTCCCAAGTATTCTAGACTAGGTTTATGTTGTATCGCGGCCTCCCAGGCAGGTATGCGAAGATTAGTAAATTTAGTTCTCGGCCTTCCTAAGGCAGGTGTGCGAAGTCAGTCAAAATATCATGGCCAACCCTTGGTAGGTGTGCGAAGATCAGTTCAATAAGTGTTACTAGTCTAGCCGTATCTTATCGTTAGGTTCTATCATCTGAGTATATACAATAAGTCATCCAATCCCATTCCCACCCGGGAACCCCATGCCTTGGCTGTGTGAACTCACCTTGGTTTGCTCGGCAGATACACAAAAAGGTTCTTGAACTAAGGGCGGTCAACCACGTCCTAACAGGGTTACCATACAAGTCAGGTTTTGTTTTCAAGTAATGCACGTATGTTCCACACCAGTTAACAGGTTACTAACACGTATTGATCATGGCAACATTTTAACAGTCAAGCAATACATTCAACTTATGCGATTTAAATGCCTAAGCCCAAAAGTAATCGGCCCAACATGTTGTGCGATCCACAACATGTTGTGCGATCCAACATATCTTGGCCCAACTATAATTAAGCCCAACACATGAGTAAATAGTCCATACATTTACGGCCCAATAAATAAAACAACTTGTGCGATCCGGATGGGCTTGCCCGATCCGGTTGGGTTGTGCGATTGGGATTAGTCCAGCCCAATAAATAACATACGGCCCAAATAAACAAATGAACAAACATCTTGTGCGATCCAGTCAAGCTTGTACGACTGGACAAGCTTGTGCGATCCGGAGTCTTGTGCAAAAGGTCTCCTTGTGCGAGTGGACCTCTTGTGCGAGCAAGAGGTTTTGTGCGATCAATCTTAAACATCCGGAACTCATGCTATTCGGTTACAACATTAATCTAGCCAATCAGTTACAAGGTTTCCAAGTTTATCATAAATCCATTAACAAGTTTCCCACTATTCGTTTGACATACAATCGATCAAAACATAGTTTTTATCACATAATCCTCATGAACCCTAATCATGTTTAAGGCAATCAAACAACTTACAATATTAAACCATCCGATTAAATCACTTAACACATCCAAATCGTTGTGTAACAATCCGAAAACTTATAACATAATAGCCAATCTAACAAGCATCATCAAATACAATCCGAAACAATACATGATAGCCGATTATCATTCTAATCGATTCACAAGAACATCATTCAATACATACATGTGGGCCGATTATTAGTACACAAATCATTTAACAACATAATCAATCAATCATGAAAACAATCATAAGCACACTAACCGATTAAGAGGGTGAACAAGAATTGATCCAAAGCAGAAAAGATCTTCAACGGAGGGGATGCTTGGTTGCCGTCGGGTTTGTGAGAGGGAGAGAGGGAGCACTAGGGTTTTTGTGTGTGTCTTATGTTTTGCAACAAGTGTGAAGTGTGACCCTCAACATGAGGTTATGCGTAGGAGAAGTAGGCCGAACCCATCATGGGCTGCCTATGTGTTCCGAGTATAAGGAGAAGTGGGCCGAGAGTTGCATGAGTCAAGCCCATACCTTGTGCGATCGGTTGTGTGTTGTGCGGTTCGGTTATGCGTTGTATAATCCACATATGTTACACGTATGTAAACATAACACACTACAATCTCATAGCACTTATCACATAATAAAACATAACATTTAACATAACATACCATTACATCAAAGCATCACATAAGCACGTAACATTACACAAAGTAGGTTCGTATTACGAGTTGTCACATTATCCCCAACTAAAAAAGAAATTTCGTCCCGAAATTTGGTACGCACTCACTGAGGAAGCTAGGTAAGTTATATCGTTCACTGGTTTTCCTGGGGTGTCACATCCTCCCGCCGTTGATCTGGAATTTCGTCCCGAAATTCCGCAGTAGTAGCTTCAGCCTCAGTGGTTGTTGCATTGGTTTCGAATAACTGGGGATACTTTTCTGTCATCTGGTCTTCGTGTTCCCAGGTGTACTCTGGGCCACGTTTGGAGTTCCAACGAACTCGAACAAGAGGGATTCTATTGTGTTTGAGGACTTTAACATCCTGGTCCGTGATTTCGACAGGTTCCTCGACGAAGTGCAACTGTTCGTCGATAGTGAGCTCTTTAAAGGGAATTATAAAGGTTTCATCTGACAGACATTTCTTCAGATTCGACACGTGAAAAACATTGTGAACTGCCCCGAGTTCAGCTGGTAAGTTCAGTCTATAGGCTACTTTGCCTATTCTTTCTGCGATTTCGAATGGTCCAACATACCGCGGATTGGGTTTGCCCCGTTTGCCAAAACGAACCACACCCTTCCAGGGTGAGACTTTAAGTAAAACCCGGTCCCCGACCTGAAATTCCAATGGCTTCCTACGCTTGTCCGCGTAGGCTTTCTGACGGTCGCGTGCTGCCGCCATGCGTTGTCGTATCTGCGCAATCTTTTCCGTGGCGTCCACTACAATCTCTGGACCCGTGATCTGACTATCCCCCACCTCTGCCCAACAGAGAGGTGACCGGCATTTACGCCCGTACAATGCCTCGAATGGAGCGGCTTATATGCTGGTGTGATAACTGTTATTATACGAAAACTCCACCAAAGGGAGATGCTTTTCCCAGCCGTTGCCGAAATCAATAACACATGCCCGAAGCATGTCTTCAAGAGTCTGGATATTTCGCTCAGACTGCCTATCCGTCTGAGGATGATATGCTGTGCTCATGTCTAATCGTGAGCCAAAAGATTTGTGCATCACTTGCCATAGTTCTGACGTGAATCGTGCATCCCGATCCGAAATGATGGAGGTGGGCACCCCGTGCCTCGAAACAACTTCTTTAAAATAAACGTCTGCGAGAGTGGAGAATTTATCCGTTTCCTTTATAGCCAGGAAGTGTGCAGACTTGGTGAGTCGATCCACGATCACCCATATAGTATCATTCCCACGCTGGGATCTGGGTAGGCCTGTAACAAAATCCATGGAAATTTCTTCCCATTTCCATTGCGGTATCTTGGGTTGCTGAAGTAAGCCTGCTGGTTTCTGATACTCTGCCTTGACTTTTGCACAAGTCAAGCACTTGCCGACGTAGGTCGCGATGTGGGCCTTCATGCTAGGCCACCAATACGTAGTTCTGATGTCGTGGTACATTTTATCCGACCCTGGATGTACCGAGTAGCGAGACTTGTGCGCTTCGTCCATCACAAGTTCGCGTAGACCACCATAAAGTGGGACCCAAATACGCCCCGTTACATAATAGGCGCTGTCTACCTTCTGTTCTAACCGTTGCCATGAGCCGCGTAGGGCTTCAGCCCTGACGTTTTTGGGTTTTAATGCTTCCATCTGAGCAGTTCGTATCTGTGCAGGAAGACTGGACTGAATAGTGAGCTGCAAGGCTCGTACGCGTCTAGGTAGAGTGTCCTTTCGACTGAGAGCGTCAGCCACAACATTGGCCTTGCCTGGATGGTACTTGATGGCACATTCATAATCGTTGAGTAACTCGACCCATCGTCGTTGACGCATGTTCAAATCCTTCTGCTTAAGAATATGCTCGAGACTCCTGTGATCGGTGTAAATTGTGCACTTGGTACCGTACAGGTAGTGTTGCCATATCTTAAGCGCGAAAACAACAGCTCCCAGCTCTAAATCGTGCGTCATGTAGTTCCGTTCGTGAATCTTGAGTTGACGTGAAGCGTAGGCAATAACTTTATCCCGCTGCATCAATACACAACCAAGCCCCTGTATTGATGCGTCACAATAGACCACAAAATCATCCGTGCCCTCTGGCAATGAGAGAATAGGTGCGCTGCAAAGCCTATCCTTTAGGTACTGAAAAGCAGTTTCCTGAGTGTTGCCCCAACGGTAGATGACACCCTTCTGTGTCAGTAGTGTAAGCGGTTGTGCGATCTTTGAAAAGTCCTTGATAAACCGTCTGTAGTATCCTGCCAAACCCAAGAATTGGCGTATTTCCGTTGGTGTACGTGGTGTAGGCCAGTTCCTGATCGAATCTACCTTGGATGGATCGACATGGATCCCATCCTTGTTTACTACGTGGCCTAAGAAGTGGACTTCATGAAGCCAGAAGTCGCATTTCGAAAACTTAGCGTACAGCTGTTCCTTTCGTAGGAGTTCCAAAATAAGTCATAGATGCTGCTCGTGCTCCTCCTGACTCTTGGAGTAGATCAGGATGTCATCAATAAACACTATCACAAATTTGTCTAAGTAGGGTTTGCACACCCTGTTCATAAGATCCATAAATACGGCAGGCGCATTTGTTAACCCAAATGGCATGACAAGAAACTCGTAGTGACTGTAGCGAGTTCTGAATGCGGTTTTGGAGACGTTCTCATCCCGGACTCTCAGCTGATGATAACCCGACCTCAAGTCTATCTTGGAGTAGTAGCACGACCCTTGCAACTGGTCGAATAAGTCGTCTATACGTGGAAGAGGATAACGGTTCTTCACCGTCACCTTGTTAAGTTCCCGGTAATCAATGCACATCCTGAAGGTACCGTCCTTCTTTTTCACGAATAACACTGGAGCTCCCCAAGGCGAAGAGCTTGGATGAATAAAGCCCTTTTCCAAGAGCTCTTGTAGCTGCTTTGACTGTTCTTCCAGTTCAGTTGGAGCTAAACGATACGGTGCGCGGGCTATTGGTGCTGCTCAAGGAGCTAACTCAACCTGGAATTCGACTTGACGGTGAGGCGGTAAACCGGGTAAATCTTCAGGAAACACCTGAGGAAAGTCGCGTACTACTGGAATATCCTCCAACTTCTTTTCCTTTGCTGATGCATCAGTAACAAGTGCCAAAATGGCAGTGTGACCCTTGCGCAAATATTTCTGCGCCTTTAAGAAAGAGATGATGCCAATCACAGCACCACTCTTGTCGCCTTGAATTTCGAGAGGTTCTTGGCCAGAACGAGGAATACGAACAATCTTTTCTTTGCATAGGATTTCTGCTTGCTGTTGCTGCTGGCGATTCTGATTTGCAGGCCGTGGGCTCCTGAATCCTTAGCTTCATGGCCCATCTTGAGACACCTCTGGCAACGTCCTTCGTTGCACTAACCACTGTGGTGTCTGTTGCATTTGTTACACAGTGGGTGAATTCTTCGATATCCACCCTGTCTTTGACTACCAGGAGATTGCTGACCAGGACTCTGGTAGTTATCAGTCGTTGGCTGCTGAGCCTGAGACTGAACTAAAGCCGAACCCTTGCTGGGGTCCCCATCCCATTTCCGCTTACTGTCTCTGGGGGTAGTGGAAGTAGCAGCTGAAGTGGTAGCACTGATGCGTTTGGGCAACTTGTTCTGTTCCACCGCCTGATCCGTGAGGCGATGAGCAAGACGCTGAATGTCTTGGGTGTTGTCGAGGTTAGCCGATGTAACATGGCTCTGAATTTCTGAGGCTAGACCCTTGAGGTACAGTTCGATACGCTTGGTCGGAGGGTCTACCATGGTTGGACACAGGATGGCCAGTTCGTTTAACCGTTTCGTATAAGCTTCGATTTCTGACCCCGTCATTTTCGAATGATACAGCTCCACCTCCAACTTGTGGATGTCATCACGTGTGCAGTATTCTCGTTTGATGAGTTCTTTGAATTCGTTCCAAGGGGTGGCGTTAGCAGCTGCCAACCCTAGAATCTGAACTTGCGCGTTCCACCAGGTTAGCGCGATTCCTTCCAAAGTACCAGTGGCGTACTTGACCCTGCGTGCCTCAGGGCATTCACACATCTCGAACACTGACTCGAGCTTCTCAATCCAATGGAGTAGTCCCACTGCTCCTTCTGTGCCACTGAATGTGCTTGGACGACAGTCCATGAAGTTCTTGAATGTGCAGACAGGTTGCTGAGTGTTCTAACCCGTTGCTGACCCGTTGCGCGAGAAGGATAGGTCAAGGTTATGCGCGAGAGTTGGGTCACGAGAGTAGGATCTAATATCCTAGGATAGGTTTGGGATAGCAGGTTATACCTCCTACTTGTGCGGCTGCAAGCGCCGCAGCAACTTGTTCGTTAATGAGAGCCGTCAACTGGGCTTGAGTCATGTTAACACGTCCAGACATGATCGAGTAGTAAAAGTAGCATAAGTGGGAATGGTTCGCAAGTAGTGCGATGACAGAAGAGTGTAAGCACATAGGTATTCTCATGCAATAGTGTCATGTGTATCTAAGCATACTACGAGCAAAGTTCTATGTAATTCTAGCATGTAGGTAATAAACAAAAACCATATTACCTAAGATGTTGAGTCTTGCACGTGGAGCGAAGCGTCGTTGTGGATCGTTGAGAGCACTGTTCTGGTTATAGTCTGGTTTTAATAAAAACGTTTTTCCCATATTAAAACCTAGTTCTCTATAACCAATGGCTCTGATACCAATCTGTCACACCCCCAAAATCCACACGCGGAGTGCCACCGCTTGGAGGCATGACATGACCAGGATCAAGCCACCAATCATATCGAACATAGCATTTAATAATAAAAGTAGATAATGTAATTCATCACGACATGATTGATGTTTAAACCAAACTTTGTTTAAGTAGCGGAAGCATGTAAATAAACCCAACATAATTAATAGTTTGTGATGTGTCATAAGTGTTTAGCAAGCATTCACGATCCATTGCCCACAACGACCTGCTCCTCCCTGTGCAAGCTCCGTAAGTACCTAAGGTCCTGCAAGGCATGCAGCAGAGAGTCAACAACTAGTTGAGCGAGTTCACAGTTAATAGTTCCGTAATAGTATAGTGTGAGTAGTAGTATGTTCGTTCGTTATGTCGTGCATCGTATTAGTTTCCATCGCGGCCTCCCAGGCAGGTATGCGAAGATTAGGGGATATTCTTCCCAAGTATTCTAGACTAGGTTTATGTTGTATCGCGGCCTCCCAGGTAGGTATGCGAAGATTAGTAAATTTAGTTCGCGGCCTTCCTAAGGCAGGTGTGCGAAGTCAGTCAAAATATCGCGGCCAACCCTTGGCAGGTGTGCGAAGATCAGTTCAATAAGTGTTACTAGTCTAGCCGTATCTTATCGTTAGGTTCTATCATCTGAATATATACAATAAGTCATCCAATCCCATTCCCACCCGGGAACCCCATGCCTTGGCTGTGTGAACTCACCTTGGTTTGCTCGGCAGATACACAAAAAGGTTCTTGAACTAAGGGCGGTCAACCACGTCCTAACAGGGTTACCATACAAGTCAGGTTTTGTTTTCAAGTAATGCACGTATGTTCCACACCAGTTAACAGGTTACTAACACGTATTGATCATGGCAACATTTTAACAGTCAAGCAATACATTCAACTTATGCGATTTAAATGCCTAAGCCCAAAAGTAATCGGCTCAACATGTTGTGCGATCCACAACATGTTGTGCGATCCAACATATCTTGGCCCAACTATAATTAAGCCCAACACATGAGTAAATAGTCCATACATTTACGGCCCAATAAATAAAACAACTTGTGCGATCCGGATGGGCTTGCCCGATCCGGTTGGGTTGTGCGATTGGGATTAGTCCAGCCCAATAAATAACATACGGCCCAAATAAACAAATGAACAAACATCTTGTGCGATCCAGTCAAGCTTGTACGACTGGACAAGCTTGTGCGATCCGGAGTCTTGTGCAAAAGGTCTCCTTGTGCGAGTGGACCTCTTGTGCGAGCAAGAGGTTTTGTGCGATCAATCTTAAACATCCGGAACTCATGCTATTCGGTTACAACATTAATCTAGCCAATCAGTTACAAGGTTTCCAAGTTTATTATAAATCCATTAACAAGTTTCCCACTATTCGTTTGACATACAATCGATCAAAACATAGTTTTTATCACATAATCCTCATGAACCCTAATCATGTTTAAGGCAATCAAACAACTTACACTATTAAACCATCTGATTAAATCACTTAACACATCCAAATCGTTGTGTAACAATCCGAAAACTTATAACATAATAGCCAATCTAACAAGCATCATCAAATACAATCCGAAACAATACATGATAGCCGATTATCATTCTAATCGATTCACAAGAACATCATTCAATACATACATGTGGGCCGATTATTAGTACACAAATCATTTAACAACATAATCAATCAATCATGAAAACAATCATAAGCACACTAACCGATTAAGAGGGTGAACAAGAATTGATCCAAAGCAGAAAAGATCTTCAACGGAGGGGATGCTTGGTTGCCGTCGGGTTCGTGAGAGGGAGAGAGGGAGCACTAGGGTTTTTGTGTGTGTCTTATGTTTTTCAACAAGTGTGAAGTGTGACCCTCAACATGAGGTTATGCGTAGGAGAAGTAGGCCGAACCCATCATGGGCTGCCTATGTGTTCCGAGTTCAAGGAGAAGTGGGCCGAGAGTTGCATGAGTCAAGCCCATACCTTGTGCGATCGGTTGTGTGTTGTGCGGTTCGGTTATGCGTTGTATAATCCACATATGTTACACGTATGTAAACATAACACACTACAATCTCATAGCACTTATCATATAATAAAACATAACATTTAACATAACATACCATTACATCAAAGCATCACATAAGCACGTAACGTTACACAAAGTAGGTTCGTATTACGAGTTGTCACACTAGTGACTATACCTATTGATTACCACGTTATCTAGGCTCAGTAACGAGTCGTAGTTTCGGCCAAAATGCGTATTCTTGCGTATTTTGTAACCAAACTACTTCTAGGTATCAAAACCGTTTGTTTTGATACCAAAACCTGTTTTCTAAGTTAACTAAACATGTTTTAGCATGTTTAGCTCGTCACTTTTAGATTAGTGCTTGTATAGAGTCGTAAGTCAAGCGAATTAAACACCCGCTTAGACTTACGAACTAGACCCGTTTGGTCGATCTTAGAATCTGACCAAACACATTAGGTGACCATAGTTGTAAAGGGAATAACCTTCCGAGGTTATACCTTATGGTCACTTCGTTTAGTTAGTCATATGATAGGTAGTTTATTTGCCTTAGGAAAATTACCAAAATACCCTTTTTATGCATAATTTATGTTTAAGCATATGTAACCCAAACTTTTGTCACTTAACTGATTATGCAACATAATTAAACATGTTTAGGCATATAATACTTGTCATAGGACTAGATAGGCGGTCCGAACGCGTTTTACGCGAACGACGCGTTAAAGTAGCGCAAGCTACCTAAACGGGTCGTAATGGGTCGTAAGCACTTAGGTTAGGTTTCCTTTTAGTATGTAGGCCTTGTTAAACCATATCATATGAGTTCCCACACTCATTTGGTTTACGAGAGCTCATCCTATCCGATCTTCCGATTCAGGTCCGGTTTATTTATGTAGTTACCTATATTAGGTGTCGTTTGATTTCGTGCTCCCTCTAGCTTGCTTGGTAGTTGTTCAAGACTTCTAAGCACTCTCAAGTGAGTACATAGTCCCCTCTTTTACTGTTTTCAAACTGTTTTGGGGTGAAGCATGTGTACCTATCTGTTATTTTCATGTTTTCAAAAGTATAATTGATTATACATATTTGTACTTTTCTTTTTACAAACTGAATGATTATTTATGATTTAAACTCTAATTTTTCAAAGATTATAAAATAAATGTTTGGAATAGTACTTATTTTGTTCACCAGACCGGTTGGTAGTATGATATAGCGCTATAGGATTTGACACCCCATTCCTGTTGTCATGGAATGTCTGAAACCAATTTATTTTTCTCCATCCAAATAGGGATTGCCTTTGTGGTATTCCTATAGTCTCAAAGTTGTATTTTGATGCACTAGGTCTGAATGAATAATTAAATCACATTATTTTTGTATATTTAGTTATACTCCCAAAAGTATAGTTTGATATGCTCTCATATGTGATATTGTACAAAACCAACATATATTTTGTTAATCATTAAAACATAGTTTAATATGTTATTTTCAAAACCAAAGCATAGTTAATATGTTATTTTCAATCCAAAACATAGTTTAATATGTTATTTATAAATCCAAAGTATACTTTTAATGTACTACTGAAAATTATTATTTTTAACAACTAAAGTATATTTAATATACTATTTGTTTAACAATTGGGTTATGGTTAGTGTTTAGATAACGGGACGGGTGTAATGTGATGAAAACATGGTAGATACGCCGCTGGTACTTCTTGTATATAAGTGTTTTCATCACATTACATTGTGTGGCGTTATTTAGTACACTTGGGTAAACGATTTTGAAACTGAAATATATTTTAATATATTACTTATTCGAATTTCTTAAAACCAAAGTATATTTTTGCATATACTATAAACCTTTTTATCAAAATATTGTTTTTCAAACAATATTTATACAAACTCATTTCAGTTAATTATTTAATTACCTATGTATTATTATTTTATATCATCTAATTTCTTATAAATTTTAGTATGATTTATAAAAGAAAACCTTTTTCAAGGATCATGACTACTTTTCTTAAACATTTATCCTTAAACTTATTAGTCATGAATCCTAAATCAATAAAACCTACGCATCTCACAGGCATTTTTATGCTGATGTACCTATTTTTACACATGTTTCAGGTGCTGCTTTGTGATGATTGTTGATACATGCTACACTTAGGATGGATTCGTGCCTTAGCGACTTTAAAACTTGAAAGATAATATCTGTATTTATCTGATTTGTAATAGAACAAAGATTTCAATGATTCAATAAAACAAAATTATTTTATCCATGGTTGTGAAACAATGATTCTGTTACAACACTCCCCGACGTTTCCGCCACGTCTTATTGTTTTACGTGGTCGGGGTGTGACATAACGGGGTTTAAACGCATCGAAAACGGCTTAAAAGTGTTGCAGGGACCATTTCTGCCATTTTGGTAAACTTTCTGGAACTGGGCATGTGGTGGCGTGACGCCACCATTATCTGGGTTGGCTGCGGCGGCACGCCACCACCCTATCTGGGCAGAATATCATGTTTCAGCAATGGCAGTTCTATTTTCAGCAACCGAATTGAAGTTTAGGGTCTATTTTGTAACATTTGCAATACCGTTTGATGGTTTTGGGACACCCCTAGTATTCCAAAACCATGTGCCCACATGGAGGGTCAAGATCGAAGCACGTTTTGCGAGGAACGATCCTAACGGTTGTGGGTTTTCTGTAAATACCCATCACCTTCATTCCTCATTCCTCACAAATCTGATTGAATTACTCTAAGTTGGGGTTCAAGAACATCATACCTGAGTAGTTTGATCAAGATTTCCTTGCTTGGACCCTTTGTAAGTATTCTTTCGTGCTTTTATGCGTTTTTAAGCGTAAAAGTCAAACAACGTTTGACTTTCTGCTTTGACCAGTCTATGGTCAACACGAAGTTCGTTTGAACTTCGCAACGTGAGCGTAATCACGATGGTTATAGTCCCGTGTGACTATGCCTACTGATTACCACGTTAATTAGGTGTAGTGACGAGTCATAGTTTCGGTCAAAATGCGTACTTATGCGTATTTTGCAACCAAACTATTTTTGGGTATCAAGACCCTTTGTTTTGATATCAAACTTGTTTTCAAACCTCGTTAAACGTGTTTTAACATGTTTAACTCGTCACTTTAGGTTTAGTGCTTATATAGGGTCGTAAGATAAGCGGTCTAAACAACCGCTTAGACTTTCGAACCCGACCCGTTTGGTCAATCATTAGGATTCGACCAAGCATATATTGTGACCATAATTGTATAGGGAATAACCTTCCGAGGTTATACCTTATGGTCACTTCATTTAGTTAGTTGTATGATAGGTAGTTTATATGCCTTAGGTAAATGACCAAAATGCCCTTTTCATGCATAATTGGATTAACCATATGTAACTTAAACTTTTGTCATTTAACTGATTAAGCAACATTATTAAAGCATATAATACTTGTCATAGGACTAGTTAGGCGGTCCGAACGCGTTTTACGCGAACGACGCGTTAAAGTAGCGTAAGCTACCTAAGCGAGTCGTGATGGGTCGTAAGCACTTAGGTTAGGTTTCGATTTAGGATGTAGGCTTTGTTAAACCATATTACATGAGTTCCTATACTCATTTGGTTTACGAAACCTCATTCTACCCGATCCTCCGAGTTAGGTCCGTTATTTAACTTAGTTACCTATATTAGGTGCCGTTTGATTTCCGTGATCCCTCTAGCTTTGCTTGGTTGTTATTCAAGACTTCTAGGCTATCTCAAGTGAGTACATACTGTTTTCAACTGTTTTGGGGTGATACACATATGCCTACTTGTTACTTTCATGTTTTACGTGCTTTTATAATATATGCATGCTATGTTCATTAGTACACGTATAGTACATGATTTCATTATGTTTTGCTATGTATGTTCTCTTAGCATGCTAGCACATTGATTTTGATATATTACATTTTGTTGCATATGCTTATCTAGTATACGGACACATTTGTTTTTACATTTTGAACCGTTTGAAGTTGTTTGATCTATGTGAATTATTTGAACTGTTGGAACCGTTTGTAACTGTTTGATTCATGTGAACCGTTTGTAACTGTTTGGTTGATATGAACCGTTTGAAACTGTTTGAACCGTTGGGTTAGGGAAGTGATTAGGTAACGGGGCAGGTGTAATGTGTTAAAAGCATGGTGGATACGCCGCTGGTACTTCCTATATATAAGTGCTTTTAACACATTATATATCGTTGCGTTATCTAGATCACTTGGGCAAGGTTATCAAAACAAAGTTATATTACAAGGTTTTTCTAATAATATAAAACATTCGAGTTATATTTCAAAAACGATTTACAATTTGGGTTTACTTAAATAAATGTTTTGGAGTTAAGATTCATGGTATCGAGGTTTTTATAAAACAAATCTGTTTTGACATGGTTATTTCAATTTACATTACAAGCATTTTTCAAAACTTGGTTTTCTAATTATCATTTAACAAAGGTTCAAGTTATATTTACAAAACATAAACGGGCCATGAATCTGACACTCACATAAAATCCTATGTACTCGCCAGTATTTTTATGCTGACGTATTTTCACATGTGTTTCAGGTACCATAGTTGGTGATATTTGATGATGATATTGATGCATGCTCACATAGGAACGGACGGGTCCTTAGTGACTTAATAACAATGAAAGTCTATTTGTTCATGTTTTGTTTCTAATTTCGATGTAATGTAATACATTTAATTTAATAAAACAGAACTTTAATCCATGTGTTATGAAACAATGATTCTGTTACAACACTCCCCGACGTTTCCGCCACGATTTGTTGTTTTACGTGGTCGGGGTGTGACAGAAAAGTTGGTATCAGAGCTCATGGTTATAGGGAATTAGGTTATTAGCAATGCTTTAACCTAGTCTATAACCTTTCTAGGACCCTAACACAAGATTCTTGTGTTTAGATCTTAAAACAATACTGTCACTTATCCTTAGGTGACAACCACAACAAGAACACAAATTTCGAATCTGCTTTGAAAACTAATCATCTATTCTAGGATGATTTATTATAAGGTTTTGAACCTTCAAAGTTTTCAAAATCTCGTCAAGGTTGGGTCTTATAATGTGAACACGTGCAATCTAGATGGGTGGATGCCTGTACTCTGAGCTTTCTGTCTAAGGCTAGAGTTTTCGTACAAATCCACATAATCAGACCAGTCATTCTTTTCCCTGGGAACTCTTGGGGTGAGTGTCCACTTATAGGCTAAAGCATGTCTTCGCGATACATTAATATGAACTACGTACTTTGATTAGTCACCATCTCATTTGTTTGCCTTTGGTAACAAACAAATGGTCACAATTTTCATGCGTTGTCATTCTCTTTTGATTATATTTCGCTTGTTTCCTCCTATGCCTTCCATTATCTTCAAGATGCCTCTTCATCGCAACAACTCTCAAATGTTTGAACCAGGTGCTGCAATTACCCAGCGAATAGGCGTCGTACTCCAGAGGAACGTTGATTTAGCTATCACCATGACTCACCTCAAGGATGAAGCCGTACAAGGGAACCGCTTTTTGGTACAGTCGATGTAACCATCATCATCCGAATCAAATACCCTGTTTCAAATGTACCCACTGCGGACGATGGGGACACTTGGTTAACATGTACCGCTTTACAATCCAAAGCAAAGTTGTTACAAATCATGCTGCTGCTCAACCTCCAAATTCTGCTTCATATGCCGCCTTGGCATATCTAGCACCTCAACTTCATGAACTTTCTACCTTGTGTATCGACTTAAGCACGCCTAGTGCAAGGTTTCGAAACACTTTTCGTTACACAAATTCCAAAATCTATATAAGATCTTTCTATCCTCATAATTAGATCCTTGTGGATAAATATCGTTCATCGGAGTCCTTAATTGAATTCTTTATATGATTTAATACGTACATTACGATTCGATAAGGACAAAGCCGAATTCCTATTAAGATCTTCATATCTTCATGGTTGGATTCTTGAAGATGTTTAAAGTGCCAAATGAAATCCACGAATTGGATTCCTGGTGTGCTTTAAATACCCGTGTCCAAAGATAACAAATTAAAGGTCAAGATAAATAATTGTGTGATTACGTGATTATGTACTTATGTGTTTTCTTTATGTTTTTGAGTGATCCGAATTTCTGTTATCCAAACCCTCGTAGAATCTTCCATATCTTCGTATAAGGGATTCATAGTAGGATATCCAAAGGTACTACCTTAAATCCTTAATGGGCGTCTAAGTAATAGTTAAGACCCTTGGATTATAAATTACTATTCCATAATTAGACCCCTTGAATGGTCTAGTTAAACAGATTGATCCAAAAATCTAGTTAGGAATGTCATGTGATGATATAGCTGAAAAGACTCCTTGGTGTCTATTTAAAGAGATCATTTGTCGATCTAATTAAAAGGACCCTATGATAGTCTAGTTACACTCATCACATGTTTGATCTTCTTCCCCTACACATTATGAAATGCACTGTGCGGACTGTGCAAGGAATTACGTAATTATGGATGCATACATAATTATGGAATTTAGTGCACAGAAACCACGGCAAGTTTTGTCATGTGTCTAGAGTTAACTCTATTCATTTCTATTTCTGATGAAGCACCTGTTGAAAATGACTCCGTCCATTCATTTTCGTTTCTGAAGAATGTCTGTTGAGGGAAATGAACATCCTTTTGAGTTAATTCTATTCATTTCCATTTCTGATGAAGCACCCGTCGAAAATGACTCCGTCTGTTCATTTTCGTTTCTGAAGAAAGTCCATTGAGGAAAATGAATATCCTTTTGATTATTCTATTCATTTCCATTTCTGATGAAGCACCCGTCGAAAATGACTCCGTCCGTTCATTTTCGTTTCTGAAGAATGTCTGTTGAGGAAAATGAATATCCTTTTGATTATTCTATTCATTTCCATTTCTGATGAAACATCCGTCGAAAATGACTCCGTCCGTTCATTTTCGTTTCTGAAGAATGTCCGTTGAGGAAAATGAATATCCTTTGGATTATTCTATTCATTTCCATTACAGATGAAGCACCCGTCGAAAATGACTCCGTCCGTTCATTTTCGTTTCTGAAGAATGTCCGTTGAGGAAAATGAATATCCTTTTGATTATTCCTTCATTTCCATTTCTGAGGAAGCACCCGTTAAAAATGACTCCGTCCGTTCATTTTTGTTTCTAAAGAATGTCCGTTGAGGAAATGACAGGATTATGCCTTGCATATCTCTGGTGGTTATTTAACATAAAATCACAGACAGGCTCCTACGAATAAATTTCGGGACGAAATTCCCTAAAGTAGGGGAGACTGTGACACCTGTGCCTTTGCGACCATCAAACAAATACCAACTCAATTAAATATTGTGTTTCATACTTGTGATTTGTATAAATATGTGTATCATTTGCACATATCAATTCTTGTTCGATTTCGAGCTTTAAATCGCTTTCTAGAAGGTTATACGCGAACTGATGCGTAAATATAACCAGTTTAATGCAACAAACACTCCGGAACAGTGACATAGGCTTAACATACCTTAAATAACCTTTACATAACTTAGAAATAAGTTTTGGATGGTTTGGTATGCCGAAATCAAGTTTATTCGATCACAGGGACTAATTTCGACAAACCGCGAAAGTATGCCGATTCGTACTGTGACGAACATTCCGGAACTTGATCATAAGTTAAATATGCCCTAAATATCCTTTACATATCTTAGAAATAGGCTTTGAGGTGTTTGGTGCGCAAAAATAAACTTTCTTGATCAATAGGGACTAAAAGCATCAAAAAGTGCATAAGTTTGCATTTTCGCGCATATCTTACGTTCTGAATATATCCGGACATCCAAAAATTTATGTAATCATTAAAATACTTTATTTTAGTGATTGGCATGATAAAATTCCATTCGTCATGCAATTTGGATCGTTATTTGCATCCGTTCGTGTTTCTTCGTAATTAACTGAACAACGCAATCGTACGGCCAAACGAACTGACATCCGAGATGTTTTCGAGCATATTTTAAGTTCCCTATACTTTAACTTCATTTTAGAGCTTTGAAATGGGGTTAACGGGGTTTAAACGCATCGAAAATGGCTTAAAAGTGTTGCAGGGACCATTTCTGCCATTTTGGCAAACTTTCTGGAACGGGGCATGTGGTGGTGTCACGCCACCACTATCTGGGTTGGCTGTGGCGGCACCTCCACCACCCTATCTGGGCAGAATATCAAGTTTCATCAATGGCAGGTCTATTTTCAGCAACCAAATTGAAGTTTAGGGTCTATTTTGTAACATTTGCAATACCGTTTGATGGTTTTGGGACACCCCTAGTATTCCAAAACCATATGCCCACATGGAGGGTCAAGATCGAAGCACCTTTTGTGAGGAACGATCCTAACAGTTGTGGGTTTTCTATGAATACCCATCACCTTCATTCCTCATTCCTCACAAATCTGATTGAATTACTCTAAGTTGGGGTTCAAGAACCTCATACCTGAGTAGTTTGATCAAGATTTCCTTGCTTGGACCCTTTATAAGTATTCTTTCGTGCTTTTATGCATTTTTAAGGGTAAAAGTCAAACAGTGTTTGACTTTCTGCTTTGACCAGTCTATGGTCAACACGAAGTTCGTTTGAACTTCACAACGTGAGCGTAATTACGTTGGTTATAGTCCCTTATGACTATACCTACTGATTACCACGTTAATTAGGTGTAGTGACGAGTCATAGTTTTGGTGAAAATGCGTATTTATGCGTATTTTGCAACCAAACTATTTTTGGGTATCAAGACCCTTTGTTTTGATATCAAACTTGTTTTCAAACCTCGTTAAACATGTTTTAACATGTTTAACTCGTCACTTTAGGTTTAGTGCTTATATAGGGTCGTAAGATAAGCGGTCTAAACAACGCTTAGACTTTCGAACCCGACCCGTTTGGTCAATCATTAGGATTCGACCAAGCATATATTGTGACCAAAATTGTATAGGGAATAACCTTCCGAGGTTATACCTTATGGTCACTTCGTTTAGTTAGTTGTATGATAGGTAGTTTATATGCCTTAGGTAAATGACCAAAATGCCCTTTTTATGCATAATTGGATTTTAAGCATATGTAACTTAAACTTTTATCATTTAACTGATTATGCAACATTATTAAGGCATATAATACTTGTCATAGGACTAGTTAGGCGGTCCGAATGCGTTTTACACGAACGATGCGTTAAAGTAGCGTAAGCTACCTAAGAGAGACGTGACGGGTCGTACGCACTTAGGTTAGGTTTTGATTTAGGATGTAGGCTTTGTTAAACCATATTACATGAGTTCCTATACTCATTTGGTTGACGAAACCTCATTCTATCCGATCCTCCGAGTTAGGTCCGTTATTTAACTTAGTTGCCTATATTAGGTGCCGCTTGATTTCCGTGATCTCTCTAGCTTTGCTTGGTTGTTATTCAAGACTTCTAGGCTATCTCAAGTTAGTACGTGGTCCTCTCTTTTACTGTTTTCAACTGTTTTGGGGTGATACACATGTGCCTACTTGTTACTTTCATGTTTTACGTGCTTTTATAATATATACATGCTATGTTCATTAGTACACGTATAGTACATGATTTCATTATGTTTTGCTATGTATGTTCTCTTAGCATGCTAGCGCATTGATTTTGATATATTACATTTTGTTTCATATGCTTATCCAGTATATGGGTACATTGTTTTTTCATTTTGAACTGTTTGAAGTTGTTTGATCTATGTGAATTATTTGAACTGTTGGAACCATTTTGTAACTGTTTGATTTATGTGAACCGTTTGTAACTATTTGATTTATGTGAACCATTTGTAACTGTCTGGTTGATATGAACCGTTTGAAACTGTTTGAACTGTTGGGTTAGGGAAGTGATTAGGTAACGGGGCAGGTGTAATGTGTTAAAAGCATGGTGGATACGCCGCTGGTACTTCCTATATATAAGTGCTTTTAACACATTATATATCGTTGTGTTATCTAGATCACTTGGGCAAGGTTATCAAAACAAAGTTATATTACAAGGTTTTTCTAACAATATAAAACATTTGAGTTATATTTCAAAAACGATTTACAATTTGGGTTTACTTAAATAAATGTTTTGGAGTTAAGATTCATGGTATCGAGGTTTTTATAAAACAAATCTGTTTTGACATGGTTATTTCAATTTACATTACAAGCATTTTTCAAAACTTGGTTTTCTAATTATCAATTAACAAAGGTGTTCAAGTTATATTTACAAAACGTAAACGAGCCATAAATCTGACACTCACATAAAATCCTATGTACTCGCCGGCATTTTTATGCTGGCGTATTTTTCACATGTGTTTCAGGTACCATAGTTGGTGATATTTGATGATGATATTGATGCATGCTCACATAGGAACGGACGAGGCCTTAGTGACTTAATAACAATGAAAGTCTATTTGTTCATGTTTTGTTTCTAATTTCGATGTAATGTAATACATTTAATTTAATAAAACAGAACTTCAATCCATGTGTTATGAAACAATGATTCTGTTACAACACTCCCTGACATTTCCGCCACGATTTGTTGTTTTACGTGGTCGGGGTGTGACAATTTTGCTCATGCTTCTCGTGTTGAAGGAATCATAGAATAAGCATCTGATGATAACGATGTTCAGAATGACGTGAATCATGTAAACGATCCTGTTACTCCAGGAGTTCAACCTGAAATTCCGTTCAGTTCAATTTTACCTCCTAATGAAACCCCAATCTCTTGGTATGTTAAGTCCCAAGGTGCGTTAAATGCTGTTTATGCACAGCTTTGTGCACAGACTGCTCAAACGACACCACAAACACACAGATCTGCAGCGCATGTAAGAGCTCCATCTGCACCTCGAGTGTTACATTATGATTCACCATCATACATGTCAGTCGAAGATACAGAAGTTTACTCTCAGTCCAGAACCAGATATGAGTCTGCTCATTCTGGATCTAGATGTTGAGATCATCGTGAAGAACATCACTCTCAAAAACGACAATCGGTTCATTCACAGTTGAGCCCGCGTTTCTCACAAAAGCGGGACACCCAAACTGATGAATACGATAGAACATACAATGAAGACGATAACACATGTGTTTTCAATCGGCTGCAGAAGGATCATGCAAGTTAGAAACCAAAAGTTCGCGCAATTTATAATCCAGAAGCAGAGTATGATTACAACTTAATCTATCGACCAACAAAAGCTGCCGAAAATTCCAAGTTTGTCAGAGAGATTGCATTAGCACCTCTCAAGCATGCAAAATTGCCTTCAAACGAGAGAAGTTTAATAGGTTGACAGATCTGAATGATCATTAGCGCGTATTCACTAGCGCATGGCTAATCGGCGGATGGACACTACCCATGTGGTGCCACCTATTCGTCCAAACCCTAACTGGCGTCGCGCACCTTTGGTTTGACAACCTACCAGTAGGCAAGTTAACATCCTGGGTTGATCTCAAGGAAACATTCTTAGTACATTTCAGTTAGCAGCGACACTCTGTTCGGGGCTCCGCCTATGTCATGAACATCTGGCGGAAAGACGATGAAAGTTTGGAGGATTTCATCACGCGATACAACAAAGAAGTGTTGGAGATTGGTGATGTGCAAGAGCACCTAATTCGCGCACAGTTCAAATACATGGTACGGTGTGATGACATGATAAAAGTATTATCAGGAGGAACTGAGGGATTACCAAAGAGCTGGGAGAAGTTGATGGCAGCAGCCAAGGTTTTTGCTCAGGCTGAGCGCAATTTAAGCTCCAACCGACCACCGCTGCCCCAGAATCGTCCTCAAGACATGAGCGGAAATAGTGGTCAAAAGTTCAAGAAAAACTAGAAAGATTCAACTTCTAGCGCATACTCTTAAGGGTCCAAGGTGGTGCATCGCACATGCAATCTTAGTTTCCTTTATATTGGCAGGTTCCTTCACAACTTGTCAACATGACACAAGGATAACTACTTACATGCGCATTAACTTAAGTATCTTATTTATCCTAAAATGTAATCTTAGCAGCTTTGTACTAAGCGACCTCTGCGCCTTATCCAAATCAATGCAAAGTCTGTTACTTACATTACACCTTTATGTTTTATTACAAATGCATGCAATCTCTTTTGGTAAGCACAAAAACACTATGGTAATCTAATACAAGTCTCATGAACGGTCCGCGGTCACAGGTACCGCACAAGGTCCAGTCTTACGTTCACACATGAGCTTTATACCATCTTTATTTGTCTTACCTAAACAAAGTAATTGTTCTCATGCAAATATTGTAACTAAAACATACCATATATTAACAAAGTTACTTGCGCACCAGCGCATTAACAAAACACTACAAAACGGGATTCCACATCCCAAACATCTTCAAACAAATACCACAAGTTACAAACAACCTATTCTAAGTCTTCTTCATCTAAAGCATCCGCTTCATCCGGGAATATCTCCTTCGGCTGGTTAACAAAGTCTTCAGACTGCAACGCAGTGGTCACCAGATCCATCACTGGAAGGCGCAGGTTATTATACTCTGCTTTAGCTGCAGCATGATCAGCACCAGTGTCAACCCCGCGGGTAGCAGACCTGTTGGTATCCCAGTCAACCTTCAGAGCGCTCGTAACATGCTGAGTGCACTTCGCATAACCTTGCGCATAACCGTCGTTACGTGGGGTAACCATCAAGTGAGCAACAGTTTGATCCAAATCAATGGAGTTCAGAACGGAATTTGCAACCTGCGTAAACAAAGTCATTGATGTGTGGTAAAATATACATATTTGTCATGTGTAAATTGTATAATTTTTGTATAAGTTTTATTTGTTTTTATTTAGGTTTAGTATTATATTATATTATATTGTGTTTTGGCAGATCCTGGTGTGAATGGAGCAAAAACGAGTAATATGGAAATGACCAGCCAATTTGACAGAGGAGAACGCCCGTGACTGAACTAAAATTGCCGCTATTTTTCCCGAATGTGCTGAACCCGCTATCTCTATTTTATAATTGAGGAGGTGGCCATTTATATTTTAGTGGAGATGTAAAGGAATGTATTTTCCATACAATCGGCCATACATACATGTGCATCTAAAGGATTTTTAGTTGGTCATACATATATAATTTCTTGAAATTATTATTGGAAAAGATTAGAGATTTAGAAGCACATATGCAATAGACATAAGGAAGGAATTAATTCTTTTTAGGTTGGTGGTTGGAGTTCAACGAAAAGAAGAATGGGCCGCCAAAAGCAAGGACAGCCCAACCTATGTCGTGAAAAGGGAATTGATCTTGGAGTCGCACATATTATTCTATGTATACATCATCATCAGAAAAATTCTAGTGGGCCGCTATGTATGTTCAGTCCAGTAACATTACTTGGATGAAAAGGAACTTCATACATAAATAATAATATCACGGCTGGAACACGGAGAAAAAAAGAGCCGCACATAATCAGACGATCAAGAAGGAAGGGACGAAGAACATCAGTTTTTGAAGATTGTCTTGCAAGAAATCAAGCTCGGGAATCGTTGGGGTCAAGTGGGAAGCTTAGAGATCAAGAAATTTACGGGTTCTACCTTACGATTTCTTTTATTTTCTAGTTTCTTGTTTTTACTTCAATGAATTCTTATTTGAGATTTTGTTTGATTGTTTTTAAGACTATGTTTCTTGGCTAGATTTTCTTAACTACCTAGGCATGACAATAGTTTAATAAAGTTTGGATTTTTATTTGATTTTTGTCGTGGTTGTGGATTTTTCTTGTATTGTAAACGCTATGGGAATTTAACTTGGTGCGTATGCGTGCTTGTGATTGTTTGATTATTGTTTATTGCTTCATTCGATTCTTGGTGACGGTCTTTATCACATAATAGAGTCGGATTAGGGTTCTTGATTTAGGTGAGTGTCTATATCACGTAATAGGTCATTAATCCTTTAGGGTGAAAACGCGTAAGTAACCTTAGAAACAATATTCGGTAATTTAATAAAATCAAGTGTGCTGCTAGACTCGTCGCGGAAAGGCTCGAGGATATTAATAGGTCTCGGAGTAGTTATAAGGAATTAACAACCCATTGTCTATTAAGCCAAGATTAAACCCATAGTTGCTTTAGAAGTTCGCACGGCAAAGTAGAGCGTCTTACATAAGCACTTTCAAGAAACTAGAGGACGGAAAAGAAATCTAGAAAACCGGTGAGCGTAACAGCCTAGGTAGTGCCATAAGAATCGCCTTAAGAGTGTTTGAGGGGCTTAGTGGTGTCTTAATAGGTTTAGTATCTAAAGATCCCGGTTCCACACCACAAAATTATCAAATAGAAATCCATTCTGAGTTTAGCTTGCGTCTAGCCTAGGTAGTCTTCATCACCACTGGTCAAAACCTTCGTTCGAGTTCGTGTTAGTTATTTAGCTAATCTAGTTTTTCGTTTTTTGTATTCTTAGGATTTTTAGAACCCCCCCCCCCCCATCCAATTAAACAATTAGTTGAGTCGTGTCAGTCTAGGTCTAGATAGAGTCGTAGCGTAATCAGTAGAGTCTCTTGGGTTCGATACTCGGACTTCCTTAGGCTATACTACACCGATCGGTACACTTGCCGGTTGTGTGGTTTAGGGTTTAGAGAGTCTTAGTTTTATAAATTTAAAACTTAGAGAGTCTAGAATTAGGGTAATTTTAGTTGTTTTTAATTAACCCACATTCAGCACATCAAGTTTTTGGCGCCGTTGCCGGGGACTCTTGGCGATTGCGTTTATTGGCTTCGATTGGACTTAATTGACATAATCTGTGCTACTTGTCTTTTGTTTTGTGTTTTCGTGGTGAGTCTGGTGAGTCTATTTGTGTTTTGTAGATTGAGTCATAGGAGTCTAATTGTCCGTGTTTTTTGTTTTCTTATTTATTTTATTTTTCTTGAGTCTAGTAGATATGTGTGAAATTTGTGGAGGGCCTCACTTTACAATTAAATGCCCCCAGTATGAGGGGTCCTCTACGCCATATTATGCTAACCCCTTTGTGCAGCCACAGCAATATTCTTTACAGGGGTATCCCGCAAATGCTAAGGAGATGTTTCCAAATTTTTTCGAGCTCAGGGAATTAATTTTGGAGTGTGTGCGAGCAACAAAAGAGTTGGAGTACGGGGATCCAAGGTTACCAAGAATGATCGATCTACTTGATCGAATGTTCGAGCAAATAGGCCCAAATATAGAGTGTGACCTCAGTCGACAAAGGGATCCAAGGTGTGAAGAATGTGGTGGATCACACCGGTATAAAGAATGTGCGATCGCTGCTCGGTTTGAAATGGGTTGGAGAAGTAGAGAACAGAAGCAACCAATACAGTGGGGTTATGATGATGATGATGAGTGGGTTACAGTTCAAAACTCATATTATAAGGCGATAGTGCTCCCCGAGCTTGCTGAAGGAGAGACAATATGGGGATATGTGGAGAGTAAGGAAGAAAAAATAGAGATAGAAAGAAAAGGAGAAGAAGATGAAGAAGTTGAGCAGCCATCTAATGAAGATCAGAAATCCTGGGAGAATGAATTTAGGGAAGAGCTAGATGGGTTGCCGGTAGATGAAGAGATAGAGGAGTTTGATCCAGAGGGAGACCTTGCTTACTTAGAAGCTTTGCTTGAAGGAAACCCAATGACGGACATCAAAGAAGAAGAAGTGGTGGTGGAAGAGGAAGAACACCACAGCTGGCCCGTGGTAGGGGTAACTGAAGATTCAAGGCCACGGGAGAAGGCAAAGAAAATAAAGAAAAAGGATCTAAACCGGAAGAGGATCGAAGGTTGGGGCGAGATGGAGAGGAAGGAGTCGTTCACGCACGATCAGTCTTCTCGCTACATGCCACGCATTCGGTTAATTCCAGGTAAGGTTAAACTTTGGTGGTCTGACCCGTTTAGAATTTTGAAGCTAAAATTTTTAAAATCATTTTATTATTCCACCATTATATTTTTGAATATTTTCGAGGATCGGGTGGAATTGAACGGGTTGGATAGGGTCCAGGTCAAAGAGAAACCTCCTGATTAAATTCAAGTGTGGGGAGGTTTTGTAGAGTTTGTAATTTTATATTTTTGGTATGTTTTTGGTTATGTATCTTGAGTCTTTTATTGTGTATATTGTGTCTTAGTTAGTAGTTTGTGTCGAGTCGGTATTGCTTTGGTGTTTGCTTGTTTTTGTTATGCAGGTTTGAATATGTACCACCCGTACTCAATCTCCATTCGGGTGATTTTGGAGCTGCTTATCAGATTTCAAGCATTTATCAAGTGTACTAGTTAGAGTCAAAGCCGATCGCGAATGAAATGCTATACGATCGAGCTGGATTGGATGAGAGTTTTGGAGCATACGCGAGAATTTAACCACCTAAGTCCTTTCCATATTTGCCCTGTGTCTTTTATTTCTTATTTATTTTTAGTTTTTTTTTAGTCGGTTTCCATCCTACATTGAGGGCAATGTAAAGTTTAAGTGTGGGGATGGGAACAATTGTTTTGTGTCTAGTTAGTAGAGTCTTGAGTCATAAAAAAAAATTGAAAAATACAAAAAAAATTAAAAAATCAGAAAATGTCTTTTGAAATAAGAAGTTTGCAAAATTAAAAAACGGAAAATGATAGAAAAGTCGAGTTTTTGTTCGGGTTCAAATAATAATAATATGAGATAATATAATTGAGCTTGTGTCTAGTTTGGGATGCGCGGGTAGGCCTGGTTCGGTTTTGAGTTCCTTTGATCTTAATATACCTAATGTCGATCTACTAGTGGGTTCTCATCTAGGAAAAGTGGGGAAATTGAAACCGCCAAAAATAACATAAGGGGCACCGTTATAAGTTAAAACCGTTAGAGTTTGTGGTCATGCGAAAAAAAAAGAATAAAAAGTGAGCTAGAAACTAAATGAAAGTAGCCATTCCTATGTAGTCTGGGTTGGGGATAGTGACTCTACAGCCGGATTGCCTATAGGGTGTGTGAAATCGACCGTGCAAAGCAAAGAAAAAAATAATAAAAAGTACCGAAACTAAGTAGTCTGTGGTTGGGGATAGCGACTCTACAGCCGGATTGCCTCTTGTGTCGGGAAAGCACCGTCTAGACTCACGAATGATTGAAAAAAAAATGGAAAAAAAAAAGAAAAAAAAATCTGATTGTAAACTCTCCTGGTTTTGATATAAGACGGTTGGGAATTGGTCCAATGATCGTTCCATTTGTCCTATAAGTTTGAGGTGGGATTAGATGGGCCTGCGATTTTTAGCGTGAGATCCTAGGTGGATTGACCCATATTTGAACCTAAATTGCATGATAAGGGCTCGGAACCGGGTTGGGTTTAAGAGGACAAGTATACTTGCAATCGCACCTAACACATGTCTCGGTTTTAATAATTAACATAAGCTTTGTCCCGAATAATTATTCCGACCATGATTCCGTTTGCATAATTCTTTTTCGGGGACGAAAAAAGATTAAGTGTGGGGATATTTGATGTGTGGTAAAATATACATATTTGTCATGTGTAAATTGTATAATTTTTGTATAAGTTTTATTTGTTTTTATTTAGGTTTAGTATTATATTATATTATATTGTGTTTTGGCAGATCCTGGTGTGAATGGAGCAAAACCGAGTAATATGGAAATGACCAGCCAATTTGACAGAGGAGAACGCCCGTGACTGAACTAAAATTGCCACTATTTTTCCCGAATGTGCTGAACCCGCTATCTCTATTTTATAATTGAGGAGGTGGCCATTTATATTTTAGTGGAGATGTAAAGGAATGTATTTTCCATACAATCGGCCATACATACATGTGCATCTAAAGTATTTTTAGTTGGTCATACATATATAATTTCTTGAAATTATTATTGGAAAAGATTAGAGATTTAGAAGCACATATGCATAGACATAAGGAAGGAATTAATTCTTTTTAGGTTGGTGGTTGGAGTTCAACGAAAAGAAGAATGGGCCGCCAAAAGCAAGGACAGCCCAACCTATGTCGTGAATAGGGGTGTTCATGAGCCGAACCGAACCGAACGGAGGTCTGCTCGTGCTCGGTTCGGTTTGAAACCGAGCCGCTCGGTTCGGTTCGGATTTAGGTAATCGAGCAGAAATCCTATGCTCGTGCTCGGTTCGGTTTAGAACCGAGCCGCTCGGTTCGGTTCGTTTTTGCTCAGTTTTATTTAACCAAAATACAAACATAAAAAGTCCCATAAAAATAAAGACAAAATGTCATCCAAATGTTTAATGTTTAAGAACATCTAAAATGCAAAATAACTTCCAAAACACACGTTCAAGTCATTCTAGACATCTTCAATCAAAAACTGATTTCAAAACATAAAATTTGAATACAGTAAGGTCAATTCAAACCCAAAAAACGCGCGTTCAAGTCATTCGGCTCTTTTAGGTGCAAAAATCTGTCCACATATCTTGATCTATCATGTAATCTTGATCTACCTGTAACCAAGAGTCAAAGAAATTGAGAAATTAGAAAAATAATTTCCAAATATGCTGTATACTATTATGTATAAATAAATCAAACTTTAAAGTTGAACATGATAGATACACAATAAATAATAGTCCATATGAAGTTTGTCAATTTAACAAATATATATATCATCAACAAAACACATCACAACAGCACATTTGGCATCTTAATTATTAATAATTTAAAAAGAAGCATCATGAAACTTCTTCACTTGTTCCTACATCATAACAAACACATCAGATGTGTGACTACTGACTACACGTGAAAGAAATAGGGGTTTAAAATCTATTTGTCCAGTTCAGCATTATAAACAAATAATCATGTTAATTCAAAACACAAAAAATAATACCTTCCATTATTAATTAGTGAGAAGACTTATCGGGAATCAAGACATCAATATCTAAGTTTTCTTCGTCTTTTGCAGATTGCTACACATTAAAAAGTATAAAGGTTAGTATATAATGTATATAATATAGAAATGAACGAAAAAAAATAAATTTAATCTTACAACCAATGTTTTTATCGTTGTCTTTGAGACGGATTTTAACCAATCACTTCCGCAAACGAGAAGTTCTACCATGTCCTTCGATAGAGAGCTTCGGTAGTCATCTAAAATACGCCCTCCTGCACTAAATGCGGATTCAGAAGCTACGGTAGTGATTGGAATGCCAAAGATGTCTTTTGCCAACTTGCTTAGAACAGGAAACTTGCTCGAATGTTGACGCCACCACATCAACACATCAAATTTTAGCTCCTTTGATCTATGAATAGGCTCTTCCAAATACACTTCAAGTTCAGTTTTCTGTCCGGTCTCAAGGGGTATAGAGTTGAGGTAAGCCATAAAATCATCCCCTTGTGGATTTGGTTCGTCTAAAGATTGTGGTGGTGTTGAGCTACTCGTGACATCCTTAAACAAATTAAAATACTTTTCAAAAATAGATTTTAATTGACTTTTCACTTCTTCAACCCGACTACTACACTCCTCCATTGGATACAACCTCTCAAAAGTCCACGTGACCGACTTCAACTTAAAACGAGGATCTAAGATAGATGCTATAGACATAAGCACACTAACTTCCCCCCAATACTTCTCAAACTTTTCATACATTGGCACACTCATGCCTGACAAGAATTCATCATCTGATATAAAAGCATTATATATCTCCTTTTTCACTTTAAAAATTTCAGTAAGAAACAAGTTTGATGTCGGATATGATGTACCAGAAAACAAGTTAGTAGCCTTTAAAAAAACCTCTAGTAGCTTACAAACTTTTTCAGCTCGATCCCATTCATCAGATGCGGGAGACCATATAAAGTTAGAATCTCTCAATGCATAACCTTGAAAAGCTCGTTTATAGTGAATAGCAGATTCAAGCATACGATGCGTTGAGTTCCACCTAGTTTTGACATCGGTACATAAGGACCTATGAGTGGATATACCTAGACTAATTGCTATTTCACCAAACCTCAACAAACGACTAGGAGACTTCCTTAGATACTTGACACCTTCTCTTATTTTTAAAAGGCATGCTTCAATAGTCCCTAAACCATCTTGTACCACCAAGTTTAAAATGTGAGCACAACATCTCACATGGAAAAACAATCCCTCAAAATGTAATTTACATTTACCTTGAAAATTATTCTTCAAAAACATGGTTGCCCTATCATTGTTTGTTGCGTTATCCAAAGTTATAGTCCCTATTTTATCTTGAATACCCATTTAATAAGGCATTCTAAGATACCATCCGATATAACCTCACCATTATGTGGTGGTGCAAGCTCATTAAAACCAATTATCAATTTTTGCAATTTCCAATCGGAATCAACAAAGTGAGCTGTCAAACACATATACCCTATGGTTTGATTTGAGGTCCAACAATCACTAGTAAGAGAGATCATATCAACCTTTTTCAAAATCTTTTTTATCCTTTCTCTTTCTACATTCACCACTTTTATGCAATCTCTAGTGATTGTTGACCTACTTACTTTTTGGAAAAGAGGGTTTAAATACTTGCATAACTGATTAAACCAATGGTAATCTACAATTGAAAAAGGTAATTCATGTCCTATAATCAGCTTTGCAATTAATTCCCTAACCTTCATTGGGTTAAAACCCCCACTTGACTCTTCATCAATAAAAACTGTTTTGTCACTTCTATTTGAACCAAAATTTATAAAACCTTTACTGTTACCTTGTGCCTTTTGGAAATAAGTACAATCCTTGAGGTATCGCGTGAGACTTGTCGTGGTGCCCGAGCTATTTGCTACATAGCTATGCTTGCAATAGATGCATTGTTTCTTTTTCACCATTTTGCCTTTATAGATACCTTCAATGTCTTTAAAATGTTCTTTAGCATCAGAAGCATTCTTTCGTTTCCCCTTTGCTCCAACATCTTTAGAAGATTGGTCTCTCACGTCTTTCATTTCATCTTCCAACTCAACACTCTCCCCATCACTTAACTCAACACTATTCTCCATTACATTTGATGCCTTATGAGAAGACATCCTACAAATTAATAAATTAAAAAAATTAGTTAAAGCTAGAAGATTTACAGGTTCAACAGTAAGTAGTAACTAATGACTCTTCAGTCAAAATAACTTTTCAAACAAATTAAAAGGTACACAAAACAGTTATATAACTATAAAATTAAACACTATACTTATGTAATTGAAAAACAAATGAACAAAGTCAACACAACTTAAAACTGAAAGTGAACAGCAAATGGACAAAGTCTACACAACTTTTCAGAGCAAATTTATAAGTAATGAGCCTAAAACAGTTGCAAATAAATCGAGATTTAAACCACAACAAGAGAATTAGTCAAAACTAGAACAATTTCAGTTCCAATAACAACAATTATTCAACTAAATACAAAAATTGAACGGTTCAATCTGCTTATGTAACCATTAAACATGCGAGAAACTGAATGTAAACAGAAAATCAACAAAAAATCAAACTTTGATGAAGATTATTCTACAAAATCAAACCTTGAGGCTGTGCGTTTTGAATGAACGGCTCACGGTTGATAGCCGACGGATGGTGAATGGCCGGTAGATGAGGGATGTGGCCAGCGGATGAAGGAAGCGACTGGTGGAACTGGATGGTCGGATGGTCGGCGGCTTGAGAGAAGATATTAGGGTTTTGTTTCTTTTTTTTTTTTGAACTAGAGATATGAAGACCAGAAGACACGTGAGGTGAGGATTTAGGGGCTGGATTGGGCATTTGGGCTGGAATGTGGATATGCACCTCCTACATCTTTATTATATTTAAAAATATAATATATATTTAATAAATATAATATATATATATATATATAATAATAAATTCGATCGAAACCGAACGAGCGACGAGCGAGCGTACCTATGCTCGTGCTCGGTTCGTTTTTAAACCGAACCGAGCTGCTCGGCTCGGTTTTAACCGAGCAATGAATCGAACGAGCATATTTCCGAGCTTTTTCGAACGATCATCGAACGATCTTCGAGCGCCGAGCAGTTTGGACACCCCTAGTCGTGAAAAGGGAATTGATCTTGGAGTCGCAGATATTATTCTATGTATACATCATCATCAGAAAAATTCTAGTGGGCCGCTATGTATGTTCAGTCCAGTAACATTACTTGGATGAAAAGGAACTTCATACATAAATAATAATATCACGGCTGGAACACGGAGAAAAAAAGAGCCGCACATAATCAGACGATCAAGAAGGAAGGGACGAAGAACATCAGTTTTTGAAGATTGTCTTGCAAGAAATCAAGCTCGGGAATCGTTGGGGTCAAGTGGGAAGCTTAGAGATCAAGAAATTTACGGGTTCTACCTTACGATTTCTTTTATTTTCTAGTTTCTTGTTTTTACTTCAATGAATTCTTATTTGAGATTTTGTTTGATTGTTTTTAAGACTATGTTTCTTGGCTAGATTTTCTTAACTACCTAGGCATGACAATAGTTTAATAAAGTTTGGATTTTTATTTGATTTTTGTCGTGGTTGTGGATTTTTCTTGTATTGTAAACGCTATGGGAATTTACCTTGGTGCGTATGCGTGCTTGTGATTGTTTGATTATTGTTTATTGCTTCATTCGATTCTTGGTGACGGTCTTTATCACATAATAGAGTCGGATTAGGGTTCTTGATTTAGGTGAGTGTCTATATCACGTAATAGGTCATTAATCCTTTAGGGTGAAAACGCGTAAGTAACCTTAGAAACAATATTCGGTAATTTAATAAAATCAAGTGTGCTGCTAGACTCGTCGCGGAAAGGCTCGAGGATATTAATAGGTCTCGGAGTAGTTATAAGGAATTAACAACCCATTGTCTATTAAGCCAAGATTAAACCCATAGTTGCTTTAGACGTTCGCGCGGCAAAGTGGAGCGTCTTACATAAGCACTTTCAAGAAACTAGAGGACGGAAAAGAAATCTAGAAAACCGGTGAGCGTAACAGCCTAGGTAGTGCCATAAGAATCGCCTTAAGAGTGTTTGAGGGGCTTAGTGGTGTCTTAATAGGTTTAGTATCTAAAGATCCCGGTTCCACACCACAAAATTATCAAATAGAAATCCATTCTGAGTTTAGCTTGCGTCTAGCCTAGGTAGTCTTCATCACCACTGGTCAAAACCTTCGTTCGAGTTCGTGTTAGTTATTTAGCTAATCTAGTTTTTCGTTTTTTGTATTCTTAGGATTTTTAGAACCCCCCCCCCATCCAATTAAACAATTAGTTGAGTCGTGTCAGTCTAGGTCTAGATAGAGTCGTAGCGTAATCAGTAGAGTCTCTTGGGTTCGATACTCGGACTTCCTTAGGCTATACTACACCGATCGGTACACTTGCCGGTTGTGTGGTTTAGGGTTTAGAGAGTCTTAGTTTTATAAATTTAGAACTTAGAGAGTCTAGAATTAGGGTAATTTTAGTTGTTTTTAATTAACCCACATTCAGCACATCAGTCATAAAATGAAATTCAAAATAACCCAAAAAATATCACAAGGGATTGACATACTTACATTGATAATCCCATGGTGTTGCATCCACAGCATATCATTCTTTAAAGGTTCAACTAAGCTTTCCGTTGTCACCCGGGCAGTCTCAGAACTTTCAAGTTTCTCCTCGGTTTCGGCAAGACGACGCGCAGCTTCAGCTTTTTCAACTCTCTCAAGTTGCAAATCTTTTTTGGCAGACTCAAATTCTGCCTTAGTTTGTTCCTGATCAGTTAATAAAGAAGTAAGTTCTTCAATCTCTTTATTTCTAAGGGCAAGGTTCGCGCAAGTTTGTACCTCTCTCTGCTCACTTTGCTCCCTATGAGACCGGGCTTCATCACGAGCAGTCTCGGCCTCCGCTTTCTCTTTCTTTAATTTTTCAATCTCCGCCTTGAGATTGTTCACATTGTTTCGAAGAACCATCCTCTCATTATTATCCTTCTCGCAAACCTCCCTCCATCACTTGCATTCTTCTGAAAGAAGCGCAGCTTCAGCCTCAGCTTTCTTCTTCCATCCCATTGCTGACCATTCTTCAGTTTTTTGGTCATCTTCAAACTTAGCTTGATCAGCTTCAAGCTTGGTCCTCAGCGCAACAACCTTCGCTTTCTCTTCAGCAATCTCCTTTTTCGCAGCCTCTATAGCATCCCATTCTTTATGCATGTTGCGCCACTCGCGCACTATTCAATGAGTTGTTGAAGTGGAGCTAGCAGTCTCTTAAAGATAAGCTCGATAGGTACGCTCATGTGTTTGTTCTTCCTGGAACTTAATTTCTGCTGGAGGAAAGGTACCTTGAAACCATTCCCGACAAGCTTGCCACTCAGAAAAAGAGTCTCCCTGCTTCAATTTCCAAACAGGCGCATGAGTATGAACTTTTTCTTAAAAGCTCCTAAAAGGTTCATGACAAACATACCCATATCCTCCTCCTCAAGCTGAGCTACAGCTGACAAAGCCCGTCTCCAATTGCAAGGTTTCTGGCCGAAAGGGCCTTGGCTGTTGGAATCCCGCCGTTGACCGCCCTCCATAGGAAATAGGTGACTTTTGCTCGAATATTTAAATTTGTGCGAATATTGTTAAAATTTTGTTATTTTAACAATAGTATAATTTTTGAATAAAACGATCTTGGAGGGATTATGCATAAAAAGTACACTTTGGGTAATGGCGATGAGGGAGAAGGCGATTGCTGATTGACGTTCGAAGACCCATATATACTCATATGCATGGTTGTAAAAGTCGCTAGGCGCTCCCTAGTCGGTCGACCGGGGAGTTGAGAGTACTCGGTATACGCGGAGAGTACTCGGGGAGTACTCGGACATGTTAAATTATAAAGAAATTACTTTTTGGAGATTAAATATATGTCAAATAACACAAATTTACTAATATTTATAACAAAATACGTGAAAATGATATTCATTCTTTAATATAATAGGTATAGAAATTATGTTATATTATTATTTAAGTCAAACTAGGCCCGAGTTAACCTACTAGATCCAATTATGGCCGAGGTTGACCGCGTTTGACCGACTCCGAGTAATTAGGCGGAGTCAAAGAAAGTCGCCTCGGTAGCCTGCCTTGTAGCGACTACTCGGGGAGTACTCGGCCTTGGAAACCTTGTTTTACAACCATGCTCATATGAGAGAATTCAACTGCAACTGGTTGTGGCTCGTCGATTTTGCCATCACCGGAACCAACATTACCAAGTTTCCCCTCGGTCTTATTAGTTTGTATATGTTTTTTGTTCAGTTTATGTACAAATAGATCTGATTCAATCAGAAATGTTGTAATTTAGGTTAAATTAACTTTTCGATTTTTCATTTCAGAGGCGATGGCGGTGTTGCTCCTAAATCGTGATTTGGCTCAGTGGGGGCCGACATCAGAAATCTAACGAACCCTAAGGTTTGCGCTTTTCTCACTTCCTATATAAATATCAAAATCGTCGTAGGCTCTCATGCCTGCTATTTTGATACTATAATTTAAGTCTCATGAAATGCACTTAATGTGTTCGATGAAATGTCTCTTTTGTGAAAATTGTAATTAGTCGTGAAAACTCAGTTAATTGGTTTAGTGAAGATGTGTGTGATCTAGGGATGCATACGAGCTGAGCCGAGCTCGACTCCTAGATAATTTTTCAAGCTCGAGCTTGGGCTTGGCTCATTTAATATTTATTAATTAATTTATATGAATTATGTCAGCTAAACCATGTCAACTCTTATTTGGGAATATTGCTTTAGTCGGTTTAAAACTAGTGGAGCTTGTTAAATATTGTTATTTTGTAGATCTGATGCTATTTGAGCGTGTTTTGTTGTTTTAACAAGTATTGGGAATTACTGCAGGTACACATATCATACATACAAAATCATATCACACATTCATATATATACACATAACAAAATAACCACATAAAGTTAAAATTTCATACCTTTGCTTGATGATTGAATTAGATGTCTAAAAAAACTTGTAAATTCAACCTTTACCAAAATATAACAAAATATATTCAATAAAACTAAAATAAAATTTCAATAAATGAAATAATACCTTTAGTTTAATGTATACATAAGATAAAACGAAGAAGATGATAAAAATTTAATGAGCCTTCGTTTCTTCAAGTCGTCGCCGTCATCATCATCATCATTAGACCTGGCAAACGGGTCGGGTCGGGTCATGGGTCAAAACGGGTCAGGGTCAAAACGAGTCAATTATAAAAAAGGGTTGTTTTGGTTCGGGTCGAAACGGGTCCGGGTCAGAACGGGTCCGGGTCAGAACGGGTTTCGGGTCAGGTCGGGTCCGGGTCAGAATGGGTTTCGGGTCGGATCGGGTCATTTTTTTTGGTTCCTGAAGTTTTTTTTTGCGCCTGCTGTTCCCAATGCTTTAAAAAAAATATAACTTTGGCTGTTCCCCAAAACTGTTAGACGCCTGACTATTTGTTGAAAAAGTATAGAGATTAGTACCAGTGTAATTAAGAGCAGTGTAATTTAACAAGAGAACTATCTCCCCATGTAGATCTACCAGATCTCTACCAACTTTCATTAACTCTATCTCTTGGTTTGAATCTTTGGCTGCAACCAACTTACCTTCTAGGACCTTCAATACATAAAAAAAAATGAGACATTTGTATCTACTCCATACAATTTAATAAAAAAATTACCTCAATTCTGATATTATACCACTCTTGTTTATCAAGAACAAAAATTGTTGAACTTAACAATCTGATCTTACCAGTGTGATAATAATCAAACCAACTTACCTTCTAGGACCTTCAATACGACGTCGTAAGAAAATTACCAGTGTGATAATAATCAAACCAGAACCATAAAACTAAAGAAATAATCATAGAAGTCAGGTTACAAATTACTAAAGTTGCAAAAAATCTAACCAGAACCATAAAACTAAAGTTGCAAAAAATCTAACCAGAACCATAAAACTAAAGTTGCAAACTGTTAAGTAAACTGAAAATTACAAAAGACCTAGTTCGGTTCCTTGCATTTACAAAAGATCTGATTCAATAACATACAAAACGTCTTGATGAATTGCGCTTCTTCACTGATGCTTCCTTTAAAATCCCTGTGTTATAACGGGTCAAATTTATCGTAAATATATATAATAAATTGTTTTAACATAGTCTAAATTAATTACCTAAAAGTTGCCAAAAGTTGGAATCAATGCTTCAATGTCTTCAACAAGATCTTCATCCATTTCGTTCTCGTTTTCATCTGAACACGTAAAAAAATGAAAGTTGAATTATTAAATAATTTATAATTATACAAATTAAGTTGCAAAGAGATGAACTTTAATACCTTTTAAATCAAATAACCAATCACGTGTGCATAGCAATGCTTCAACATTTGATGATAACAATGAAGTTCGATACTTACTTAACACCCGACCTCCGATACTGAAAGATGATTCGAAAGCAACAGTAGTAATCAGGATGCTCAATATATCGCGAGCCATTATAGCCAGTTTTGGATACCTTACTTGATTATCCTTCCAATATTGTAAAACATCAAGTTCTACTTTTCTATCAACGCTAGGTTCCTACAAATACAATGTCAACTGTGACTTTTCATTATCAACAACTTTGTATTGGCTTTGAAATGTATCGAACCCATCCATCTCATCGAGCGTATTACCACCAACATTTGAACTCTCGGGTATTAAAGAATCATGCATTGTCTCCGATTGAAAATTATACTCCTTATCATATAGCTTATGCATACCATCCACAATACAGTTCAATTTCATTTCATGCTCTTCAAATGTCATGTTAAGCTTTGAAAAACAATATTCAACAAGCTTAACCTTGTATCGAGGATCTAGAATAGCCGCAAAAGACAAAATCATGGAATAATTTTTCCAATATTTATCAAACTTTTCTTTCATGTCTTTTGCCATGTCACTAATAACTTGATCCGCATTGCACATCTCCTCTTCAATATACAACTGAATTCTCCACACGTGATGAAAATATAAGTTCGAGGTAGGATAGGAGCTTCTAGAAAACAAAGTAGTGATTTCATAAAAAGGTTTCAAAAGTCGTGTGATTATTTCCACCCTTGCTCATTCCTCTTCTGACGGAGAAGTTTTAAAAATTGAATCAACTAAGGCTAACCGAGTATAAGCCCGTCGATAAGCTAATGCACAATCAAGCATAAGATATGTAGAGTTCCATCTCGTTACAATATCTTGACGAACATGCTTCCCACACTGTAGTGAAAGTATTTGTATGCATTCCGCAAACTTATACTTCCTAGCAGCACTTGCTCTCACATATTTCACCGACTCTCGAACCTTTTCAATTGCCCCTTCAATTGCTTTCAATCCGGCTTGAATGATAAGATTTAACACGTGCGCTAAACAACGCACATGAGTAAAATCTCCATCACACACTAATGCGTTATTCAAACGCAAATGATCTTTCAAACGATCTACTAATATGTCATTGTATTTTGCATTGTCTAGTGTGATGGTAAAAACTTTTTTCTCGATGCCCCAATCTGCTAAAAAATTGATCAAGTGCTCTGCTAAAATGGAACCACTGTGTGGAGGGGTATAACTCTAAAGTTTAGCACTTTTTTCCTTAGATTCCAGTTCTCATCAACATAATGAGCTGTTAATGCCATAAATCCATCTGTCGTGATCGAACTCCATAAATCACAAGTCAAGCATATCCTACCGGTTACCTTTTCTAACTTGTCTTTAATAATCATCTTCTCTCGCTCGTATATTTTTAAGACATCCGCCTTTGCAGTATTTCTTGTTATGAATTTCACATCACCGTGTAGAAATTTGTGCAACTTTCTTGTTTCCTCATGTTCAACATAGCTGAAAGGGTAGTTATGTTTGATAATTGAAATTGCCAACCTCTCCCTGTACATCGCTTGATCTAAAGGGGGGCGTCTTTTTTTTTTGCCGGACCAGGCTCATCAATATCAAAACACTTAGGGATATGTCGTCTTAAGTTAGATGTTCCCGAGCTTGCATTCGTAACATACACCTGTCCGCAAGCACTGCATTTTGCTTTTTTGTCCCCATTGGGTGCAACCGGTAATGGGTCAAAATAGTCCCAAACATAAACGATGTTTACCCGAACTATATGAATTGTCTTCATCCTCATGTTCCCCTTCTACACTATGTTGTCCAAATTCCAAGTTGTTTGATATACCTTTCAAAATAATACTCAAATTTAGTTATTCCAGGCTTTATTTTGTAAAAGAAAAAATCAAATAGGTCTTAAAATATGATCAACCGAGATAAATATAACCGTTTATAAACCATCTCTCTAGCATCTTAAAGCATATTATTCTTAGTATCATCCAAAATCAAAACAAATCTCACAATACAATTCAAGCAAAACACACATAAACCTAAATCGCCTCATTTCACATCCACTATTCCAATCAACAACTCTATTCAACATAATCCTATCTCTCTAGCAATTCAAATCATACTGTTTTAAAAAACATTCAAAATCAAACAAATCTTACAGTATATAATCAACCAAGATTAACATAAACGTTTTTAAACTATCTATCTAGCAATTTGAAGCATATGTTTTATTCTCAAAAACATATTAAACAAGTTCAACAACAAAATCAACTTACATAAACAACAACACCCAGAAACAAATGCATCAGATTTTAACATCTTTCAACAAAATCAAAACAAATTAACAAGAATCATGGCATACCCATTTCGAACAAATGAAAACCCAGTTCGATTAACACGCAGAAAACATCAAGTTCAACTCTAATTTGGTACAGAAGAAGCAAAGATTGGGGTTTTGAACCTGTGTCCGATTCGATGTGAAGAAATCGTTGATGCAGACCGAGAGATTAACGAGCGAAGAAGGATTTCCTGAAGGAGAGGTTGAAGATTGAAGATGATGTATTGACGGCGGAGGTCTATGGCGGAGGAGATGGCAGAGGACTGGAGGTGTTGATGGAAAGTTCTCTAACCCGTGGTTGATGATACTCAACCCTAAAGAACCGTTCCTTCAAAATGTTCAACCCGTATTGACCCGTAGTTACCTTACTTGTTTTTCTAATTAACCCATTTCAACCCTTTTACTTAAATTACTTTACCCAAACCCACCCATTGTATTTTATAAATAACCCAAAATGTCCCATCTCAAAGACTTTGGGTCACAACTGCCCCCCCTAATCATCATCATACTCAGTAAATCTCACCAATAGCAAAGCTAAGGTAGGGTACGAGGAGGGTAGATGTAGACAGCCTTACCTCTACCCCATAGGAATAGAGAGGCTGCTTCCAGTGAGACCCCCGGCTCGATTGTAGTTTTTGTATCAAGCCTTGGACCTAATACACATAACACTCAAACAATCGGGACAGAGACTGATTGGTGCATGTACCCCCGTGTCTTTCAGCTATCAACGTCACCACATGATGCGTGATTAACTATGCGCCGCTTTTAACGTTATTTTCACGAAAATAGTAAAATAACGTTAAAGTTAGTACCATTTCACTTTTGCCCCCCCCCCTCTTCGTTTCTTCAAGTATTAAGGGAAAAAGATGATGAAAATTATGAAATCTTTGTTTCAGATATTAAAGAAGAAGATGATGATCAAATTTTGAAATCTATCTGATTATTGTTTTAGGTATTATTAAAGGAAGAAGATAAGAAGATGATAATCAAAATTTTGAAATCAATATCAAGAGAGGCTGTTGTTGATTTTTCATACATGCAAAAGATGCGGTTACACTAGAACCGCATCTTTTTGGCGATGCTTTTTTTCAAAATGAATGCATGACTTATGACTTTATCGGATGAATCAAAAGATGCAAAAGATGCGGTTTCATTAGACCCGCATCTTTTGGCGATGCTTTTTTTTAAATGAATACATGACTTTATAGTTGAATCAAAAGATGCGGTTGCAACCTACCAACTGCATCTTTTGAAAATCCTATGGCATCTTTTGCCTACTTATGTACTAGTGGGATCAAGTTGTGTGAGTGTCCCTTTAGCAAAATCAAAAGTAACACCTTTATTTAAAGGCATTGTCGAAGACAAGCAGCATGCACAAGGACCTACATATTTTGGTGGTGCTAGAAGAATGTGACAAGTCAAACAGCATCCCAAAAGTGATTACACTTCTTCAATTCCACTAATTGGGAATTAGCACACTCCTAATGAGTCTATGGTGTTAAAAAAATATCTCATATCAATAAGCGGGATGGGAAAAGATGGTCCTCGGTTTCCCAAGAACGCCGCAAAGGGACTCAATAGATAATCCCATAACATTAAGCTTTGATAGTTAAGCTCGAACACGAATTGATAATAAAAGTAATAAGTCTTATAGGCTTGAGATTTAAGCCATAAAAACGTCTCTTTATATCATATGATAATTTATGATTACATAAATACATATAGACTACAATAGGTTTGATATGCCCTCATAGGGAGACGAACCACCTAAAGCATGTCACGATGAAATGTAAGTCGGTAGGAAGTGGTTTAATTTTTTCTTCTTTTGAGAAAAGAATATATCGATTTTTCGTGTTATGAATTTACATCCACATAGTTGGTAAATGGGCAACAACCTGTGTCGCTACCCCTTTTCGAATAGCAAAACTATGTCTTTTAAACTACGTCCATAGATCTCAGGGTCATAACATTACTATGCATGACCCTTTGAACTCGACTAAGTAGGTCCACAGCCTCTGGCGCCAGAAAACCAAAAGTATCAAAAGCAAATGGATAAACACGTGCTGGTTGTCAAGGCACGCTTTCTCGTGTTTGGTCACTTTACCCGAAGCAGCCTTTACATCAGCCTGACCCACAGTGAAAGCACTACACCTTAAGCCTACAAGTGGGGAAACCCCTGTTAGATCCACACAGGCATGTTTTCCTCCTATCCATCCAAATACCAGAATGTCGGCTGGTCGAAGGGTAGATCTCCCTTCCAACGGGTCAGTTAAGAAATTAACGGTGCCTCTTTCTTAGCGAAAATACCAGCGCGCCTGAATATGTCAAAAAGGACATCCCTAACCAAATCATGTCGGTATTTAAACTCCGAAAGCTCTCTACAATGAACTGCATGTTCCCCAAAAGCATCCCAACACGCCTTATGACAAACAGGGCATACTTCATCAACTGAGAATAAAGGAATCATGAGGCGATAAATAAGGATAGTACGGTACTCCACCGACGACATATGTTGGCCTAACCTGTCTATAGGTATAGCAAGAAGAAAATCTTGTGCATGTGGTGCTCGTAGACACTCAAAAACGGCTTTTTGTCTAACGGTCAAGTCAAACTGTATTTCGATGTCGTGGACAATTTTACTAAAAAGAGCACTCGCCAATGCATGTTGGGCTTTAGGGGGCGATATCCTTATTAGTGAAACCTCGGAAGTCAATATGCACTATTGTGAGCGAAGCGAATACCTAACTTTAAATCTGATCATGAAACTTTATTATGAAAACTAGATTGGTGGTTGCTTAAACGACCTAGTATTGCATCAAATTGATATGCACTATTGGTCGAGCTTTTCTAAGTTAAATGAGTTCAACTCGATCTTAAACAAGTTCGGCCTCTGTCTAACTTGTTATATAGCCTTAATCAAGTTCAATATGTATTTACTTATTATCATAATAATAATAATAATAGTAGTAGTACTAATAATAATAATATAAAGAGTAAAGTTCTGTTTTGCTTCCTGTGCTTTGGTCGTTTTAATAGTTTGGCTCCAATCCTTTAAAAATAGCTATTTTCCTCCTTGATGTTTCAATTTTTTCGCCATTTTGCTCCCCGGCTCTCTAACACAGTTAAAAGTAGGGGTATTTCAGTAATTTTACTTATGATTAGAAGGGTATTTTAGTAATTTTATACATAAGCCTTAAAGTATTTATTCTAATATTAAAAAATAAATGCTTAATTATTTATTTATTATGTCATACAGAGAAATGCATCAATATACATATACAGAGAGATGCATCAAATTGAGTTATTTTCTCTCTCACCACCAACACCGGCTGCCACCACCAACCTCCACCACCCACCACCTCACCACCACCCGATATCGCTGCTTCACCTCCCCTTGATATCACCAACATCAACCACCGCCTCACCACCACCTGACATCACCACCATTAGTCACCGCAACTAACATCTCCCTGCAACCCATCCACTGCCGCAACCACAATCCCCCTGCAGCGACCACCCCTTCAACCCATCTACCACCGCAACTAACATATCCCCGCAACCACCACCCACTGCAATCCATCCATCATCGCAACCATAATCCCTCTGCAACCCGCCACCTTTAACCATCATCACCAACCACCACATGTCAAACACTACCTGTGATCGGAACCCTAGATACCCTTGCCGCCGCTTAGAAACATCCACCGCCATCGGAAGCTTAGAACCCTCCCCCTCGCCTAACATCCACCGCCATCACAACCACTACTTCCCCCTATGGTCGCTCAAAACCCTAGAACCCCCATCACTAACATCCACCACCGCACCCAAATTCCAGATCTATTGATTCCACCAAGTGATTTCTGATGTGGGGGGATGCAGGGGTGAAGGGTTGTGGTTGTTGAGGCGAGTTTTGATGGGGTGCATTGCTTGGTGGATTGATTACATGATAAGATTGGGGGATTTGAGATTTGTGGATGGAGATTAAAGAAGGTAATGTAGGTTTGTTTTGGGTGAGATTGGGGAAGGTGAAGGGAGGATGACACAGAATACTTATATCAATAAAAAGACAAAACAAATGGATTTTAAAAATCAATTTAAATTCATAATTATAGAATTATCATAATACCCTTATCTTTAACAAACATTTTAGACAGAGTTAGGGGCGGAGAGTGAAATGGAGATAAGTTTAATAGATCAAGGAGGAAAATGGCTAGTTTTAAAGGATTGGAGCAAAATCATTAAAACGACCAAACCACATGGAGCAAAACGGAAGTTTACTCTATTATTATTATTATTATTATTATTATTATTATTATTATTATTATTATTATTATTATTATTATTATTATTATTATTATTATTATTATTATCATTATCATTATCATTATCATTATTGGGTAAAGTTATCCTATAAAGTCTCCTAAATCCAGGAAGGACACGAAGACAATTGATAACAAAATATAACACAATGTCGAGTAAAAAAGACACGATGACGCAAATAAAGAAAAGACACAATGCCAAATAAAAATACACAATGATCTAACAAAAATACTAAAAGCTACAAGCTAAAAATCCAAAAGTGAAAACCTAAAATTTCATATTATAGAGTTCAATAAGACGGTTCTAATGCCGCTTGAACAAGTTCAATCAGAGTTCGTTTGATTCCCTTCCTATTTTTAGAAGATTTTCTATTTAAACCTTACCCATTACAATTAGTCCTTATGCATGATTGAGATATCGCGCAACTCTGTTGGAAAGGAGTAGAGCATTTCTCATTCGTTGATTCAATTTGGATAAGGATTGCTAACGAATGTGACAATACGTAGTGAGGTTAGGCGAGCTTTATACGCTATTTTTAACTTTAAGAGCTGTTACACCTATGTTTGTATAAAACGACAAATTGTAACCAATGTGACTTATTTCCTAAAATTAACGGTTCATGGTTTAAAATATATTAATGTTAAAAAGTAATACAATGTAGAAAAAGTGTGTGGGTTATAAAAATTATATTAAAAACTTTAAAGTAATACAATGTAAAATATGTGTATATCCTAATTTCTAATTTGCGTAATTAATTAGGAGTGTCATAAAGATAGCAATTACGTGTTAACGTTACATGATAATTTTTTTTGTTTGCCATCTAGGACAAGCTAATTGCCCATGTGTTTCTTATGTAGGTCTTTAGAAGCACATTTGGTATTTTGAAACTTTAATATAGTTTGTCCAAATTACTCTTTGTTGAGATCTTATTCAGATATAAGTATTGGCATGTGCGGAGTTTAGTGTGAGCCAGGGGTGGCTCCGGCCTCTTTGTTTTTCCGTTTCATGGTGTAAAATTTATCGAAAGTTTTTGAAAAATATATGTGTATTGAGTCCGGTCGTCCTATTTTTTTTCTTTAATACTTTTGGCCCTGCTATTTAAAAGTTCTAGCTTCACCCCGGACTATTGGTATGATTGTTGTAATATGGTTTGTCAACTAAATGGTTGGACAGATGCATGAGGATGGATACGTTGGTTTGAAAGTTTCCTCTCACTCTTTTAGTTCTAACATAATATACAAAACTTTTTACACAATCATATATTATATTATATAGAGAAATTTACGAAAATAGCCAAGAATAAGTTTGATTTATCAAAATGGCCACCTCATGCGTCGGTGGAGCAAGGCATCACCGATTACGAGACACCTTATGCATCCTTAAATATAGAAGTGACACGTGTCCGTGACTCATCCCATCATCCCATGTGTCCGTGACTCATCCCATGAGTCCTTAAATATAGAAGTGACACGTGTCTCAATGGGATGCATGGGATGAGTCACGGACGCATGGGATGAGTCACGGACGCATGTGATGCCTCAAATCTCGCTAAAAGTAAATTTTATGAGTCACTGACGCATGGGACGCATGGATGTCATTGAGACACGTGTCACTTGAATATTGGCGGACGCATGAATCAGCCCTGCAAACGCAAAAGGTGTCTCGTAATCAGTGATGCCCTGCTCCACCAACGCATAAGGTGGCCATTTTGGTAAATCAAATTTATTCTTGGCTATTTTCGTAAATTTCTCTATTATATATGATTATATCTTAACCTTTTTTCGAACATATATTTTTACAATCAATAAGCAAAAAGTGTGTGGATATGTTTTAACAAAAAATTGTAGTGGGCGGTTTGAAACTCCGTTGGTGCTTAAGATCTAAATGAAGGTTAGGCATCGTGACAAAACTCTTACGTGAGAGTAAGTTGATGTTGATATAAGAGAAAGAGATAGGGCAAGTTTCTCATCAAGAGGAGTATTTTGTATGGGTGATGAGTTGACCTCTTCACTAGTATTATACATCAATTAACGTGAATATGGTAGTTTTCGTGTCTTGTCGGGTGCCAGCCGCCAAGAGGTCCATGGTACGGTTTAGGTCTATTGGCTATTTCCAATGATCAATACATTGTGGTGTACAAGCCCGCCAGGGGCGGACTTAAGGGTTGCCCAAGGTGGGCGGGCGCACCCTCGGGAAAAAAAAAAAATTTTAGTGTTAAGTTCCGTCGAAAATCTCGTCCGCACCCATTGAAATTTTTCGTCCGCACTCCCTAGAATTTTCCGTCTACACCCCTTGAAATTTTTTTGTCCGCACCCCTTAGGTAAAAAGTGTTATCAATTTATATTTTAAATTTTTTTTAGTAAACTCTTATTTTTTTTAAACCACTACCTAAATTATATAACTTTTAATACCTAAATAACTAAACGCAAATACCTAATGCCTTTAACTAGCCCACTACTAAGTATTAGCCCAATAAACAAACCCAACAAATCAACAATATTTCAAACTAAAATAAAATAAATAAGCCCAAAACCCTTACATATTCTCTCCCGCTCTCTATCATCCCTGCACACACGCCAGCGATCAGAACATCAACGACAACAGCAGCCGCATACCACCGTAATCAGCCATCATACCACCGTCGATCGAACACGGGTAATTTTCTTTGTTATTTTTGATGATTTTTGGTTGATTTTTTGGTGGGGTGGGACGGAACCCGGTAGCCACCGGAAGTGAATTTTTGATGGCAGGAGACATGTGCTTCTTGTTAGTGATGATATTTTATTTTGTGGTGGGTTATACATTTATATTATATACGATCAGACCTGACGTTTGGGTTTTTTTTTTTTTTTTTTAATGGTGTATAAGATGTCTAGATGATTTTTAGTGTGATTTACATTATGATTTCTAGTGTTTGAATACTTGATACATTATGTAATATGTTATGGAGCCATGAACTTATAGATCAATTTGTTTGTGATAGCCGATAGGAACCATGAGTAGGGACGTTGGTGCGATTTCTCAAGAGGAAAGTTGATACATCTTCCGAATTCGTTGATGTGGATACTCTTCCTTCGGATCCTTATAATCGTAAGCCGATTGAATCATATAACGTGAATCAACGAGATGAGATTAGAAGGGCATATCTACTAAGAGGACCATATCAATCATTTAGTTTGATGTTCTTTTGTTTTACATGACCCGACCCGACTCGAACCGACCCGATACGAACCAATTTTTTTACTTATATACCTTGGGGCCTAAAATTATTAAAAACGTTCCGCACCCCCATGAAAAAATTCCTGGGTCCGCCACTGGAGCCCGCACCCTATGTACTATAAGAAACCTTTAATGTTTGGTTTTCCAGAGTTCAGCTTCAGACAAAAGTCAAATCGTATTGATAATGTTTATCGCTAACTAAACATAACTCGCAAGCCTGATTTCTAGTTGTCAAGTGACTTCTTATGATCTCCTAGTTATAACAATGGCGAATTGCGACGTTCCAGTAGGTGATGATGTCAAGAAGTGTCGTTGCTTCCTTTGTGGAGCACTACATAATCGATTGGTTTTGGAATTCAATGCTTTCACATTTCTAGTCTAAGTCACTAATGAGGTTAACTGTTTATGTTAAACCCATGCAAAATTACTCTTTTATCCTTGGTCTTAAAAACCAAATCACATGGACCAAAAAGTAAAATAATAGTTATATATGTGTGCACGCGCGTGTAATAATCATAAAATATATAAGTAAAATAATTAATAAAGTTAAACAAGTTGAACCCCAACTGAGCTCTCTTAAAACTTGCCAACTTAAAACAAATCTAGATGGATCAACTCCACCCATAACCATTCGCCAGCACCTCCGCCGGTCGTTAATAGGCGCCATAAAAAGCAGAACACGTAAACCTATATTTAACCTTATATAATATTAGTAATAATAATAATAATAATAATAATAATAATAATAATAATAATAATAATAATAATAATAATAATAATAATAATAATAATAATAATTAGAGTAAAGTTATATTTTGCCCCCTGTGGTTTGGTCTACATATCTACTTTGCTCCAATAGTTTCAATTTGATTTTTTTCTCCTTGTTGCTACTCAATTGATTCAATATTTTTCCTAGCTTACATTCACACTCTTAAAATTGATTTTTTTTTACGGGGGCAAACAAGTCTTTTTGCGTAGGTTGTATGATGTAGGTTTAAATTACTTAATTATATTAGTTAATTTTTCTATATACAAATTGTATACATAAAAACGGGACATACCCATTTGCCTTTATCTAATTTCCAATTAAAATATGTAAATTTAAATATGTGAATATTTTGATATACATTGTTAGCGCAAAGTGTCCTATTAAATAGTTTTTTTATGGTAAATGAGTACCCATTTGCCTTATCTAATTTCCTTTTAACATATGCAAATTCAAATATTCAAATCTTTTTATATGACACCCAAAACTAGTGTGTAGTTGGTACTAGTTGGAAGGTGACATGTACTTAAGAAAATTTAATAAATAAAATCATATACACCAAAAAAACACTTTAGTCATTGTATGATAATGTATAATACTAAATGTTATTTGTTATTAAATTTTATAATGTGAAAAATCAATTTTCTTGAGTACATATCACCTTTCAACTACTATCAAGTACCAGCTATATGCTATTATAGTTTTGTGTGCCATGTAAAAAGATTTACATATTTAAATTTGCATATGTTAAAAGAAAATTAGATAAAGACAAATAGGTATCATTTACCATAAAAATCTAATTAATAGGACAACTTTGTGCTAATTAATATACGTATAAAAAGATTTATATATTTAAATTTGCATATTTTAATAGGAAATTAGATTAAGGCAATTGTGTATATCCCGTTTCTACATGTAAAGATTGTATATGTAATTAGAATTTATTAGAAAATTACTAATATAATTTAGTAATTTAAACCTACACCATACACCCTCTGCAAAAGACTTGTTTGCCCTTATAAAAAATCAATTTAAGGGTGTGAATTTACCAATTAAGTAACCACAAGAAGAAAAAAAATCAAATTAAAACTATTGGAGCAAAATAAATATCTGAACCAAACCTCAAATAGAACTTTACTCTTATTATTATTATAACAATAATAAATAATAATGATAATAGTTAGAATAAATTACACGGTTGATCCCTATGGTTTGTTTTTTAACACAAACACTAAAAGAAAAAGTTTGCATGGATGACCATGATTATTGATGTGGGTGAAGACGAAGAGATCCATGCTCTTTACATGACCTATAGACTAGTTTTAAGCAGGTGAGGATCTTAGTTAAGGCCCCATGTCTTTTCTACAAAATGCAAAAGGATGGACAAAATAAATATAATAATACATTAATATTCAAAAATAAAATCTTCAGAGATAAGTGATGATTCAAACGCAAAACTCTTGGAGACACACCCATATATGCCTATTTACAGAAGCTGGAAAAAGAATTTAAAATAAATACACTCTGTATAATGTCTGCTTAAAATTTTATGCAAAATACTTATAGCAAGATGATCAATGATTCATGGCCATTAATTTGAACCAGTTGCTACACACGAGTTCGACCCCATCTCCTACCAGTCTTCGAGCCATTCTGGCGTGTTAAGCTCGTCCACGTCATCATTTGTCGAAACATCTGGCGCTGAGATGTCAGCAGGACGAGTTTCAAGATACTGATCGATACGGGTGAGGATCTCCTGTGGAACTGTGCAGCTACCATTTTTTACACTTTCCCAGTTGACACCATTAAACCACATATGACTTTTCACAGAGTCAACGCCATTGCTTCCAAGTCTTTCGTTCTCGTCTACTACAAGTAACTAGAGGTTCCAAAAAGAACACAACTGTTAAAAAAGGAACCCATAATTGTTTGTAGCCAAAATATATAAAGAACCCAAAACCGTTTGACCAAAACAAATCAAGGCGAAAATAGTTGTCAAATCTTGAAAATTTTTAAGAAGCCATATCAGTTTGCTGCTCAACCTCCGTTGACTTTTGAGGTCAAAGTAGTTGCAACCGCAAAACCATTTGAAATACAATAGTAGTTTCTGACCAAGTATTAAGATCTTGTTGCGGTTTGTGAGGAAAGAGATATGGTTGACTTTTAATGTCACGATATATGTCGAATAGTGTATAACATATAGCAGTTAAAAAGTTTAAAGCCATATGATTGACCTTACTTAAAGTCAAACTAACCATCTTTAAACGTAGACGGATTAATTTAGGCGTACCTTGGTAATGAGATCAACGACTTCAGGGCTAAAAGTTTCCGGGAGAGTAAATTGGCCTTTGGCAATCTTTGCAAAGGTATCAAGTTCATTTTGTCTCCATGAACCAAATGGCATTTCGCTTTGTAACATAAAGTAGATCAACACTCCCAATGCCCACCTGTAAGTTATGTATTATTTATATTCATCATTCAATGTTTATGTTATTTTCAATACATTATATATTATGGAATTATATATTTATGATATAAAATATAACTTAATATAATTTTATAAATAATAGGCTCGTAAGCCAAGTGAAGCTCAGCCAATTCAGGCTCGAGCTCGTTTAAGCTCGGCTTGATTCAAGCTTTTAGTGAGCCAATCTCGAGTAGCTCACGAGCGGATCGGCTTGTTTACACCATAGGTCATGGTTGAAAGTCATCCAAAGACAAAACCTTCTAAATCACTTTATTAGAAAAATCAGATTGTTGTAAATTATAACTAAAAAAAATTGTAGCCACATTTAATACATTAATTAATTACAAAGGTCGAAGTTTTACCAGTCGGCAGCAAAACCATGGCCTTTCGCTTGGACAATTTCTGGAGCTAAAGAGTCGACCATTCCACAAATCGTAAAAGTTCTCTCACTCGATAATTTCTTTCCAAATCGGAAATCAACTAGCTGCAATACACACACCCATTTACTTATGGACCGATGGACCTGATTTATATCTTATCTCTAACGGATCAAATATACCCCATTTCATCACATACAATATATGATATGACCATTATACCCTTCTCGTTCTCGATACACTACAAAGTACAAACTTGAATATCCAAATGCAAGTTTTAAAGGAAGGGTATAAATGTCAATTTGAAAATAATTATGATGTTTTTATTGGGTATATGAAATTATCCCATTTTTATGCATAAAACCATGCAATTAATTTTATTCTATAACTTAGATCATTATAATTTTTGTAATCATATTTGACAATCCAATTATCTACTTAGAAAAAAATACTAAACAAAAAATGTTTTTGAGTTTTGACCCATTACCCAACCCACCCCTTGCCCATTTTTAAACTCGTATGTATTGTACGTAATAATTTAAGCACGTCTATTTAACCAGAAACACACCTGCACATGTCCTGTTTGGGCAAACATTACAACTTCTGGTGATACACCTCGGTAGAGAATGCCAGCCTGAATTTAAAAAATAGAAAAAAAAATCGAATAAATAAATTAAGGGTGCATAAGATATTGAAGCAATTTGTGGGGGTAAATATGACCTTGTGTAAATCTTCCAAGGCTACTACCACGGAGGCAGCACAAAAACGAGCAGAGTGTTCGTCAAGTGGAGAGTGAAGTATAGAAGCAATGGGACATGAAATAATTGTGTTCAAAAGTATGCCCACATGAGTTCGGTCCGCACACGTGCATAACACTTGTGGCACACCACCCGATGCACTTATCTCTTTGAATAGTTGCTTCTCCTTCAAAACTTGCTCTTCCTTCCCAAGTTTCTTCAGCTTCTGTTTTGAAAATCTTTTTAAGCTGAACAAATGTTCTGCTTCATCGAATACATGTATGTCAGTATTTATTATTGTTTGACTTTGACCTCAATATCTATCTTTGGAATTACAAACCTGAATCTTTTGGTTGTACGAGCCCGATCTCACAGCAGTCTGTGGAATATAAACACGTTTTCCATTCCTGAACAATTACAAACATTAGTTCATCGTAATATTGTATTCAAGAACGAACATAAACAAAAATCATGGTACGGTTTTCATACCAAATCCGAGAGCTGCACTTTTGAAAGCAAAGATGCATCTATACTTCTGACCGGTTCCCGTGGAAAATCACTAGAAGTTTCTCTTGACCTAAAAAAATGTTTAACACAATTGCATAACTGTAGACTATAAAAAAGTTTCGGGTCAACCCTATCTGTGCCAAAAACTAGCAGTGTTGACCCGAACCCAACCCACTTGAACAGTTTTGATAACTTACCTGTATCCATCTTGTAAGATCTTTGTTAGAGGACCAACAACTGACTCGAATTTTTCTTTTGTTAAAACAGCACATACCACATCGCCTAAAGCGACAACATTTAAAGAATCTATGCGTTCACCAAGTAGTGTCCATTCTCCGAAATAACTCCCTTCATTTTTCTCCATTGACAGCTCAGTGCCCGTACCGCTCTCTTCATCCATTTTTTGAATATCCGACATGAGGCTCGATGCATTTTCACTACTTATATACGAGTTAAAACTAATCCTCACTTTTCCCTTCTGGATCATATACAGTCCCAAAAGATCATTACCCTACAAACACACATAGTAACATTATATTATATTATATATATATTGATTTCGAGAGACGATGAATAGTAATTTAATTTTTGTAATAATATATAGTTTTTTATTATTTTATTATTTACTATATTATAATAGTTTATTATTATATTTACTTTTAATAACATATTTTTTTCCTTTTTTAAACATCTATTTCCTTTACCTTTTTGTTAATAATTGTTTTTTTTTCTTTTCTTTAACATATATTAATTTATTGATTAATTTGATACTTCTTTATAAGTTACGTTTATAACTTTTTTCTAAAAACTTAAGTACGTAGTTATGCTTGATTTCTTTCCCTGATAATCCGTTATAAGTTTTGTTAAAACGAGGTTATACTCAAAATAAAGTATTTATTTGGTATTATAAAACGGTACGATGATAAACTAAATCGTTCTAATGGTTTGACTAGCTAAACAACATGCTTTATTTTCAAATCATGTTTGTTTTAAATTATCATTTGCTCGGTTTCGCCGCAATGCACGATATAATAAAAAACTAGTGTAAGTTTAAGTAGGAATGTAATAGGTCAAAACGAAAATTATTAGTGAGTTTTACCTTAGTGACTATTGTTTGTCCATTGGAAAAGGAAACTTCTGAAAGAGTGTCGGCAATGAGACTAAGTTGTAAGATGGTCAACCTTGAGAGAAGATCAACGGATCGGAGTGACTTCAAAGAAGATAAATTTGAAAATTCTGAAGTAAGAATTCCTCGAAAGTCTTCTCTTCTTAGGGCCCATAGAGTTCCATTTGTCACAGCCCGAACAGAAGCTTGTAGGGGTTTATTGTACCTGTAACACATCAAAAAGAAAACTTTCGAATAAAAAAGACGACAAATGTAAAAAGAAAAAAATATTCTCGATATAATGAAATATATCTCACATTAATGCCAGCTCACCGAAGGACGATAGCTTATCGGCTGTGTACCGCTGTAAGACCCTAGGAACCGCTCCGGTTGTTTCCTCCTTTTGACAATTAAAAATTTACAAATTTAACATATATCTATTGTAAATTAAAAAAAAAATGTTTTCAAATATGTATAACTAGTTAAGTATTTATAAAAGTTATCACCTGTGTTGCAAACACCTCAAATTCACCACTTCCAACAACATAAAAACAATCACCCTCTCCACCCTGCAACATAAATTAAATTCTTAAAGATCAAGAAACACATGTGAACCGAGTACATGACATCAGCATAAAATGAGTATACAATGCCTTAAATCCTTAACCATGGTTTCTTTTTAGTTTTTATTTGCAGCGTAATGTATATTAGAACATATCCCTAAACTGCAGGGACCCTAATACAAATACAATTGACTTGCTTATATCTGATACTAAAATATATTCATAAACATCAATTAGAGTTAAATGCCATTTTAGTCCCTGTGGTTTAGGCCATTTGCCAGTTTAGTCCAAAGGTTTCATTTTTCGCATGTGGGTCCAAAAAGGTTTCACCGTTGCCATTTTAGTCCAGGGTTAACTTCATCCATTTTTTCTGTTAACGAGAAGGGCAATTCATCATTTTATATGGCCGAATTGCCCTTCTAGTTAATAGAATTACATATAAAATGACCGAAAATCCCTTTCTCGTTAACGGATTAAATGGATGAAGTTAACCCAGTGGACTAAAATGGCAACAGTGAAACCTTTTTGGACCCACAGGTGAAAAATGAAACCTTTGGACTAAACTGGCAAAATGACCCAAACCACAGGGACTAAAATGGCATTTAACACACTAACAATTACCTGTTTGACCACAGTTTCCCCTGCTTGAACTTCAACTCTTTTCATGCAGTCCAACAAAACATGACACTGAGAGTCAGTAAGTTTTCTAAAAAGAAAATGGTCATTCAAAGCCCGTTCAATGTGTGCCTGTAAACAACATAAATTAAAATTACTAAAGATCCAAAAACAATATAAAAATCAGCATGCAAGAGGTGAAAAGCTTTACTTCTTCTTCCCAAGTTTTTCTATGGCCTGGAGATGGTGGGACCCACACTTGCCCGTTCTCTAAAGAACTTTCGATTGCTCGCAAACGTGTTTTCGATATATCAGTTCGCGCTCGCTGGTTTTTAGCATGCCAGCTCATCGTTGTTGGAGACTCTGATCCCGACAATTCTACAACTTGTGGTATTGGAGGTCTTAAAGCAGTCCCTGAAATGGCTGCTTGACCAACTGTAGCCTGCTACAAATAAAAAAGCATAAATTAAAAATGTCTAAAAACATGTGTCTTGATAATAATGAAGTAGCTTACCCCAGTTAGTCCACTTATTTGGACTACTATGACAGTGATGTCATCTGTCCGGGTCTCGTATTGCAACCAAAGCCGATAAGATTCAGCTACAATCGCTGCACAAGCATCACGCGGATCCGTATAGCTTGAAACCTATTGCAGGATATAATATGTTAAAATAGATTTAAATGCAATTATTAGTGTATTGTTCTTTTTCTTCGTTCATCATCACAGGTGCTTTTGATTGTTTAATTTAATGTATGTGTATTATGATTTCATTATATTTATATTGTTAAATAGGATACCTTACCATGTCAACGACAGCTTGACTAGAAAGAAACTCAAACACACCATCACTAGCAATCACAAAGAACAAGTGTTCTGGTGTGAGATCCAACGCAACAATTTCCGGATTTGCTACAACGCCAATCGTCTCTGCAATCGAATCACCAATACTTCTAGTAAAAGCAGTCCCCGGATACATCCCGTTCGGGACCCACAACCTAGGCGGATCACCATCATCACCTTCTTCAGTGCCCCAACACTGCACATCAGGATTCTTCAAACCTTCAATCTGATCCAAAGTAAGCACCCGGGCCCCACAAAGTTTAACCCTTTCAAGCTCATCCTCTCTAAACGGAGTTTGATCTATCGACAAGTCAACAGCCACAATCTCCGCCCCTCGTCTTTCTGCTATAACAGCTCTTGAATCGCCAGAATTAGCAACGTAAAGCGTCTTCCCACGGACCAAAATGGTAATCGCGGTTGTCCCACTCATACTATCGTCTATATCCATGTCAGCATGTAGTTGAGCATTCGTGGATAAAAACGCAGCATGACACGCTTCAACCGGATCAACGTGAAACCGGCTGTTTCTAAGTAAATTCTCACATAACTTCTGCTTCACAAATTGCGAACACTGAGCCCCGAATTCTCCATGCCCATCAAAAACACCAAAGAAATGATCATTCGGATTCGTCCCAAACGGGGTATGAATGCAAAAACTATCTTGATTCGCTTTATCAAGTGCGTCGGGGTAATACCCTCTTTGAGACAGATAGGAATACTGCAGCCTGTAATTCCCATTTGGAACAACAACAATTCTCGACCCGTCAGGAGGTAGAAACTGCGCCGAAACCCTTCGTAATCTTGTTATACCCACTTCAGGATTCTGATTCGCTTCGCCATCATCATCCTTACTAGGCGAAAACACGCCAATCTCAGAGGCGTTCACATTATCAGCATCTTTCGATTTAGCATCTCTAGGTGCACATATATCACCGATACAATTACAATCTATAGAATAAACACAACCCATTACTCCAAACAAGATTTCACCACAGACCCTTGTTCAAAAACTAAATTAAAACCCATCACTCCACACAAGAATTCACCACAAACCCTCGTTTAACCACCGGATTAAAACTCATTTTCG